>NW_027327775.1:0-103653 GCF_047675955.1 Chlorocebus sabaeus | reverse complement strand
CATCCCCCCCATACCCGCCACCCCTCCTCTCCTCTCTCCCCACCCCTCCCCTCCTCTCTCCGCGCCCCTCCCCTCCTCTCTCCCCCGCCCCTCCCCTCCTCTCTCCCCGCCCCTCCCCTCCCTCTCTCCCCGCCCCTCCCCTCCTCTCTCCCCACGCCTCCCCTCCTCTCCCGCGCCCCGTCTCTCCCTTGAGTCCTTGGGTGGTGGTCCTGGCCACACTCCTACCTGACTGGCCCCATCCTGTCCTTCAGGGCAGGGACAGCCGATGCCCTCCACCTCCCCCATCGCTTTTCTGCCTCTGCCCCCTCCCCACGTAGGCCTGGCGTCCCGTAGGCACCAGCCTGGGGAGTCCGGGGCACCGAAGAGCCCTAAGCATCAGGGTAAGCCGTGGTCTTAAGAAGTCAGTGTGTCTCACAGTCCCAAAAGGTTGGGGTACCCCCCAGCCGTCATGTTCAGGGCACCCTACAGTCCCACAGGGTTGGGGTGCCCCATGGCCCTCATGTTCAGGGTACCCTACAGTATTAAAGTTGGGGTACCCCACAGCTTTCATGTTTAGGGTACCCCACGGCCCTAATGTCCAGGGCACCCCACAGTCCCGAAGGGTCAGGGCACCCCTGGATGAGGGGAGGTCAGGAGGGTCAGGGCCCGGGTGGACGTCCGGTCACCCCACCCTGTGAGGCACAGCCTGTGTCCCTGACTCTGACACTGGAGGAGGTGAGCACGGAGCAGGTTTCCGTGGCACGTTTATTTATTTGAGACGGAGTCTCGCTCTGTCCCCCAGGCTGGAGTGCAGTGGTGTGATCTCGGCTCACCGCAACCTCCGCCTCCCAGTTCAAGCGATTCTCCTGCCTCAGTTTCCCATGTAGCTGGAATTACAAGTGCCTTCCACCACATCTGGCCAATTTTTGTATTTTTAGTAGAGACAGGGTTTCATCATGTTGGCCAGCATGGTCTCGAACTCCTGACCTCAGGGGATCCGCCCGCCTCGACCCCCCAAAGTGCCGGGATGACAGGCGTGAGCCGCTGTGCCCGGCCCCCTGGCACTTCTAGAGTCACATGTGGCAGGTGTGTTTGCTCGAGTTCCTGGTCAGCACCCCTGTGTGCACAGGTCGTGTGGCGGCTGCGCTGCGCCCGGCGGCTCCCACCTGTCATCCCACCGTTTTGGGCGGCCAGGGTGGCATCACTTAAGCCCAGGACCAGCCTGGGCAGGAGAGGGGGGGCCCAGTTTTCTATTAAAGGGTCAGGTGGCAGTGGCTCACGCCCTGTCATCCCAGCACTTTGGGAGGCCGAGACGGGCAGATCACAAGGTCAGGAGATGGAGACCAGCCTGGCCAACACGGCGAAACCCCGTCTCTACTAAGAATAGAAAAAATTAGCCGGGCGTGGGTGGCGGGCACCTGTAGTCCCAGCTACTGAGGAGGCTGAGGCAGGAGAATGGCGTGAACCCGGGAGGCGGAGGTTGCAGTGAGCCGAGATCGCACCACCGCACTCCAGCCTGGGCCACAGAGCAAGACTCCGTCTCAAAACACAGAAAACAGGTGCAGCGTGGAGCCTGCCCTTGTGGAATCGCTGTGGCCAGGCGGCCGCCCCTCTAAGCCCCGCTTCCTGCCCTTGGTCCCTGAGTGTCCTGCGGGGTTTGTGTGAGTCCCTGGGGGCCGAGGCCCTGGCGGGGAGGACGGGGGCCTCCGTGTCACCCCCGTGGTCGCACCTGTGAGCTGCTGGCCGTAGGTACCCGCTCAGGCCCGCCTTGGTTACGGGGCAGGGGTCTGTGTGATGGGGGTTCAGGGACCAGGCCCGGGAGGCCTGTGGGGGGAGGTCTGGGGGGGCTTGTCCGAGCAGGACCTGCTGTCCCTGCACCTCTGGGGTCTCCCTTCCCGCCGGGGCCTCGCCCCCTCCTCTGGCTGCTCCCTGAGGTCCAGCCGGGCCGTGCTGGGGAAACGGGGCAGCTGTGTCCCCCGCAGAGGGGCTGTTCTCGGGGGATACGGGTGGGCAGGACCCCCTCGCGGGCGGCCCGGGCTGCTGTGGGACCCGATACCGGGGTGGAGAGAGCTATGCCCCGTGAGGACACGGCCTGGGGGCCGGGGTGCGGTCGGGTGCTGTCCCCGGACACCAGAACGGCGGCTGCCCCAGGCTCCGGGAGGGCGTGTGTGGTGCGGCGGCCAAGCCTGGGGGAGCTGTGGCTTCTACAGAGGGTCCCGGGGTCGGCCCGCGGGTCACGGGGAACTTGGTTGGAGGGCCCCGCGGGAGCCACGCAGCAGCGTCTGCCGGGTGAGGGGCCTCGTCTGCGGCTTCGGGCTGGGCAGGGCCGTCTGTGCCACGCGGGGTCTGGGCCGGCCCCGGAGCTGCGTCCCCGTCACCCACAGACGGGGCCCCTGTGCCACGTGGGGTCTAACCCCTTGGCCTGGGCGGGGCGGCTCCTGGGCACGTGCTGGGGGACGACCTCCGGCCTCTGCTTCTTCCCGGGCTCTGAGAGTCCCGAGGGCCTCCCTGCTCCCCCCGGGGCCGTGTCTCCTCCGGGAACTGCTGGCACGGCTGGGTCCGGCTCCGTCCAGTTCCTGCGTCTGATGCCCCCAGTTCTCCCCCAACGCCCCGTCTCCGTCTCCGTCTCCCCATCTCACGGCCGTCCAGGCCCCGCCCCCCGCCCCAGGCTGGGTCCCCTCGTTCGGGGGAGCCCCGTGTTCCCAGGCCCCGTCCCTGCCGCCCCTGGGGACAGCGCTCTGGGGGCCGCTCTGGCGCCAGTGCTGGGAGCCTGGGGTGCCCGTCACCCCCGCTGCACCCGGAGGACGCGCCCGGGGACCTCAGGGCCGTGGCTGGGCACCTTTCACGGTCTCCGGGAACCGGGCTGCTGGGTGAACCCGGGGCTGCCCCCGTGGACGCGCTGGGATCTGACACGAAGGAACCCTGCGAGGGAGGGGTGGGGTGGGGTGCTTGTTTTGTGGGGGGCCCCCGTCCCCCCCTCACACACCTGGGCTGTCAGGGGAACGGACCCCTAGACCAAGTGGGGGCAGGACTGCTGGGCTCCGGGTCTCCCCACCGCGCCGCCGTCCACGGGGACCCCCCCACTTCCCCAGCCTAGGCTGAGCGTGCACGGCCGGCCCTGGCGTGGCCCCGGTCATCGGGGGCGTGGCCGGGGGAGGAGGGGGCGCTTGGGGGATGCGGCGAGTACGGGGGTGTCGGAGGCTGTGCGGGGGCCTCACCAGGGACGGGGGGTGGGGGACGCCGTCCTTCCTTTCACGGCCCCCGGGAGCCCTCTGCTGCCTCAGCCTTGAACCCCCAGCTTTGAACCCCCACTGGGGGCCGCCAAGTGTCAGCGTGGGAGGCGGAGGGTTCCGGTCAGAGGTGAACCCCCACTTCGGCCCCCTCAGTCCCATGACCATGGCTGTGGGGGGCCCTGAGGTGGTGGGGGGCGGACTTGCCCACCCCAGACGGGCTCCCCCGAGCGCGGGGCAGGGCGGGCCCCCAGGCCGTGGCTCCCGGTGCCATTTCCCTGCGGCGGCCACAGTCGGACCCTCCTGCCCGGCACCTGCCCTGTTGTTGGGGGGGCCCTGACCCTTCGCAGACCCAGGTGGGGGTCTGTGCGCAGCTCTCAGGGTGCTCCCCGCCCCCCCCAACCCGCCTGTTCCCGCCGTGTGGCCACGTCCCTGTCTGGGGGGAGCATTTTGTCGTGTGCGAGGAGAGGGGGTCGTCCCATGGTCACCACCCGTGACCCTCTCCTGGCCTGTGGAGGGAGCAGAGCTGGGCCTGGGCTCAACCATCTCGGGGTCCCTGGAGGGCTCGTGGTCCCCCGTGACCACAGGTCTGCGCCCGGCGGGGCCTCCGAACCCCCTCGTTTAGGCCCCGACTCGGCGCCGGCTCCTCCTCTCCCGGGTCGTTGGTGGACCGCGGCCTGGGCCCCGGGCTGGGAGGGAGCGGCCGAGGCTGTGGCCCCCGGGCTGGGGAGGAGGCTCGGGCTGCACCTGCCCGTGGCGTGGCCGCGGCCCCACCCAGCGCTGCCGTCTGTAGATCCGGACTGACGCCCACGCCGTGGCTGAGGCAGCCGAGCCCGCGACTGAAAAATCCTCCCAACGTTCGTTCAAACACACAAGCGCGATCGCCAGAAACGCTCTTGTCCGTTTACACAGAACACGCGGGCTGTGGCGGAGGCTCCTGTCCGGGGCGGGCCACGCGCCCGAATTCACACCACATGCGTCTGTGAATAAATAAAAATTTACCATTCCGTACAAACGCACTCACTTTCCACAAAAGACAAGAGTTTTTACACAAGCCGCGGTGGCCGCGGGGCAGGTGCAGAGGACCCCGTGGTGGGGTCCCGGGCGGCCTCACAGCGGCTCCAGGTCTTCGTCCCCGCACGCGAACTCGTACAGGTCCACGGCGCCCAGGGGCGAGGGCGCCTCGAAGAACGGCCTCTGGGCCAGCGGGGACCGCAGGGCACTCAGCTTCTGCCCCACAGGGCTGAGCTCGGCCTCGAACCTGCAACGAGGGGATGGTGACGGTGGGGCCGGCGGCGCAGAGCCAGGCCCTGGAGACAGCGCGTGGTTTCCGGGACACGCAGGCCGCCCGGGCCCTGCCTCCAGCGAGAGAAAGTCCCCTGAGCCGACGCCGAGCTGCGGCCGCTGAGCCAGGAACAAGCTCCTGGCTGAGAAGACGGCGGCTCCACGAACGCGCCCGGGGAAGTGGCCTGCCGGGCAGGTGGAAACCCGCAGAGCGAGACTGTGTCTAAAATAAAGAAAACCAGGCCCCCATGGGGTCACTGGCGAATTCTAGCAGACACTGAGGGAAGGAGTAACAGGAGCTGTATACAAACTCTTCCCGAAACGAAGGGGAGAGCAGACTGCCCCCCATTCCGTGAGCCAGCATTACCCTGATACCCAAAGCAGACCGAGACATGCCTAGAAAAGCCGCGGGCCGGGCGCGGAGGCTCAGGCCTGCAATCCCAGCGCTGTGGGGGGCCGAGGCAGGAGGATCCCCCGAGGTCAGGAGTTTGAGACCAGCCCAGGCAACATAGCAAGACTCTGTTTCTAAAAAAGTAAAAAATTAGCCAGGCGCTGGGGGACACCTCCATAGTAATTAGCCGGGTGTGTGGGGGGGGACACCCCCGTAATAATTAGCTGGGCCTGTTGGGGGGACACTCCTGGAGGAGTTAGCTGGGTGCGGGGGTGGGGGCACCCCCTGTAGTAATTAGCCGGGCGCTGTAGTCCGAGGTGCTCAGGAGGCTGAGGGTGGAGGATCGCTTGCGCCCAGCAGGCTGCAGTGAGCTGTGATGACACCACTGCCCTCGCCCCGGTGACAGAGCCAGACCCTGTCTCAAAAAAATAATAAAGTACTACAGATAATGTTTGCAAGGAGAATCCAATCCTATATAAGGATAAAATGAGGAAGATCTATGCTGGGAACACAGGGCTGGCTGAAGACGCCCCAGTGTCACTCACCGGACGGACGGACGGACAGACAGAGGAACACGGAGCGAAAGCATCTGAGACACTCAGCCCCGCGTGGGGAAACCTCCGCCCACCAGCAAGAGGCCCGAGCATCCCCCCAGTGAGCGCGCTGACCGCCGGGGGAGGGGAGACGCCGCCAGGACCGGGCACCAGGACCCCACACAAACCCGCACAGCTCAGTCAGGCTGGACGTGGTCGGCCCTGACCCCACCCAGCAGCGTCCAGGCCGCGCAGCGGGCAAGAGAAAGCGAGAGACGGACACGTGGGGGTGAAAAGGAAGACGAGACACGGACCCACTGACGGACACGGGGCCGTCCGTGCAGAAAACCGCAGAGAACCTACAGAGCGTTCAGATCTCCTAAGTCTGTGGCGTCAAGTTAAAAACAGAAGGTCAACCAATGGTATTTCCATCGCCGCCAACGAACCAGCGGAAACGGGAATCTTAACAGTACAGTACCGTTTACACCCCCAAAGTGGGGCGGGGGACAGTGGGCTGGTCACACCCCGCGCCCCACCTCACCGTCCCCGGTGTCCCCGCACTGTCCGCCGCACCCCCGCACCTCCCTAACTGCGCCCCTGAACCCCCGTTCCCCGCACCCCCTCACTGTGCCCCGCGCCCCCGCACCCCCCTCACTGTCCCCCGCGCCCCCGTTCCCCGCACCCCCCTCACTGTGCCCCGCGCCCCCGCACCTCCCTCACTGTCCCCCGCGCCCCCGTTCCCCGCACCCCCCTCACTGTCCCCCGCGCCCCCGTTCCCCGCACCCCCCTCACTGTGCCCTGCGCCCCCGCACCTCCCTCACTGTCCCCCGCACCCCCTCACTGTCCCCCGCGTCCCCCCGCCGCGCGCTCACCCGTCCTCCCAGGGCTCCCCCGCCGTCTCCTCGGCCACCAGGATGTCGTACTCCTCGGCCGCGTACTTCTCCCAGTCTGAGAGCTCGGGGCCGCCGCCGTCACCGTCACCGTCCTGGGGGAAGCGCACACGTCACGCACCCGCCCGCCGCGGCCCCGCCCGCGCGCCCCCCCGCACTCACCCTGAGCAGCGCGATCTGCTCCTTCTGCTCGTGGTCCAGGTACTTCTCGATGTTGAAGAAGGTGTCGAAGAACACGCCGGCCAGCTTGCAGCGCTTCAGGTCCTGCAGCGTGATCCTCCCTGCGGGGAGGGGACGTGGCCCACGCGTGAGCGCGGCCTCACCTTCGGGCCGGCTGTGGGCTGTGGGCTGCGCGCCTCGGGTCGCACGGGCTTAAGGACGCGGCCCGAGGCTCCGGGCTCCCCGGCCACGGGTCTGACGGGACAGGCGGACACGCGCGTGGTTCTGGGCGGGGACTGAGGCGTGGAGGGCCGCGGTGCGGAGGCGGCTCGGGGCCACCTGTGCCCCCAGGACGCAGGAACTGGGACGTGCTGCAGGCGCCCCTGGATGTGAAATGACAGAGCCCGGAGCTCCCCATGCAGGCCGTGGCCGGAGGGTGTCCCCGGGACACCGAGCACCAGGAGGGCCCCAGTCAGGGCGAGGGACGGCTGCAGGGCGGTGCCCGGCCTCGGGGCCATTTCCAAAGTGAAAGTCCCAGAGCTGGGGTCCGAGATGCACAAGGAAGCCAAGGAGCCGACACGCTCCCCTGTGCCTTAGCGGCCCTGGGAAAGGACCGCTCCTACTCTGAGTGGGTGACGAGGGCCAGCACCGCAGGTGTCCGGTCTCACGGCGCAAGAACCTCCCACCCAGGATCTCCTGCACCGGGGGACGGGAGGAGCTGTGATGGGTGGCAGGGAACACGGTTGAGGGGAGGAGCCAGAAGATGAGGGGAGGAGAGGGGAGGAGGCAGAGGGGGTTTAAGGGGAGGAGACGGAGGGGGGTGAGGGGAGGAGGCAGAGGGGGTGAGAGGAGGAGGCGGGGGGGGGGGTGAGGGGAGGAGACAGAGGGGGTGAGGGGAGGAGACGGGGTGAGAGGGGAGGAGACGGAGGGGGTGAGAGGGGAGGAGGCAGAGGGGGTGAGGGGAGGAGACGGAGGGGGTGAGAGGGGAGGAGGCAGAGGGGGTGAGAGGGGAGGAGGCAGAGGGGGGTGAGAGGGGAGGAGGCAGAGGGGGGTGAGGGGAGGAGACAGAGGGGGGTGAGAGGGGAGGAGGCGGGGGTGTCGACGTCCCGAGTAGCAGGTTCTTGCCCCGTGAGACCGGACACCTGCGGTGCTGGCCCTGGTCACCCACTCAGAGTAGGAGCGGCCGTTTCCCAGGGTCTCCTCACCCTGGGCCGTCCTCTCCCGCCTGTCCCGTCCTCTCACCCACCCGTCCCCTAACCCTGGGCCGTGCCCTCACCCTGGGCCGTGCCCTCCCGGGGCGTCACCTTCGCTCCGCGGCTTGACCAGGTCCAGCATCTGGCAGAGGCAGTCCTGGAAGGGCAGGGCCTCGATGGCCATGCTGTCCAGCCTCCGGCACTGCTCCTCGTAGAAGTACTCGAGCTCGAACATGGACAGGGCGCCGTCCCCGTCCAGGTCCATGCAGCGGAACCAGTACTCGATGCTGCGGCACAGCGAGCTGTCGGCCCCCGCCCCGGACCCTCCCAGCCCGTGCCCTGCAGCCCCCACCGGGCGCGCGCCCATCCACCCGTGGACACACGTCACACGGCGGCTCCCGGTCCGGCTCGGAACAAACCCGCACCGCGGCGGGAACCCACCTGGTCGGCGTTTTCTTGTCCTCCTCAGAGATGAGAAACCAGACGAAGTCGGCGTAGCTGATCTTCCCTTCCTTCTGCGCTTTCCTGCCTCTAGACCCCAGGCCAGGATGGAGACACGAAGACGGTGTCAGGGGCAGCTTCCCACGCGTGGAGCCCCTGCCCATGACCGGGGGCGAGAGGGTCCCCGGGCCCAGCCTCCTCCTGCCCCTCCAGGGAGAGCGTGGAGGCCCCGTGGCCAGAGCCTTCCCGAGATCCAGGTGGGGTCAGTGCACCTGCACCACGGCCACAGCAGCCTGGATGCCCGCAACGTCCCCTTCCCGGGGCTCGCTCAGGCCCAGCGCCCGACAAGGACCCCCCGACCTGGGGCACGGGCCGCCCCCTTCCTCAGACCTCACATGACAGAGTCTCGCGCCCCCCACTAGGGTTTCGGGTGACAGACACTTGTCCCCTCCCCAGGGCCTGGGGTGACGGCCACTCGCTGTGGGAACTCCACAAGCTCCTGTCAGGCAAGGAGGAGCCGGGTCCTCGCGGGGCCTGAGCCGCACGTACCGCGTGACTGCTCCCGAGAAGATCCTGTCGATCATCTTGCTGGAAATGGCTGGAAAGGAAGGGGGTTGATGGGCAGCGCGCACCGCGCCTCGGCCCCGATGTCACGACCCCCAGAGCCGAGCGGGGACGGGGCAAGGACCGACATGCCCACAGGCGGCCCCGAGGCCCCGCACAGGCCCCTCCCGGGTGCAGCCACCCCTGCCGTTCCAGCGGACCAGGGGAGCACGGAGCTGACCGTGGTTCATTAAAGGGCGGAACACTCAGGCCTCAAAGGTTCCGCTTCCAGACGCAGAGCGAGGGAGGCCTCAGTGCCATCCCGAACACAAACACGTTTCAGCCCAAACTCCGCTAACAAGGGGCAACAGCGGAGGCACCGTCGCCGTCAGCTCCGGCCCACGAGGTCCCGCAGCCCGGGCGGCCATCCCTGCGGTCACCCGCGTCCCCGGCACGCACGGGGGCCAAGATGCCCCCGCTTCAGGCCGCCCTGCGTGAGAAACAGCCCAGCCCGGCCGCACCCGCCATGGCCCGGCCGCACAGGCCATGCTGCCCGGAGACCCAGGGTGGGCACCAGCGGAACAGGGACAGCCGGGGCGGGCCCGGGGCTCCCAGGGACAGCGAACGCCTAGTTCGGGGCCGACTCCCCGCGGTGAGGCGCTGCTCGGGCCACACGGGCGGCTGTGCCGAGCTGGGCTCTTCTCGCAGCTACGTACGGGGTCCAGGGCGCAGGTGGCTCCCTGAACCGGGCACAGGACAAACGCAGGGAATGCTACGTCTGCTCAGGGGCGCGTCCCACGCACGCAGGACGGGGGTCTACGGCGGCCCGCGCAGCCCAGGACCAGCCCCGGGAGAGGCGGACGGGCGGAGCCCACATTCCGGGCACCAGGCACGCGAGTCGGCCGCGCGCAACAGATGCCACCGTGACTGGGAAATACTCTTGGTTATACGGTTTTTTTGGAGGGGGGAGGAAGCAGACTTCAAGGAATCCTTTAGAAAACTCCAGCCCCACAAACCACAGGCAGGTTCTGGTTCCTGGAAGGCTGGACGACTCTTACAGGAGCAGGGTGAGGACACCGCTCCGCGGAGGGATCTGACCGACCTCTAAGCCTGCGCTCCACCCAGTCTAGGATTGGATGGAAACTGCTCCCGGCCTTGGGGGCTGGAACCTGGAGCTCCTGAGGGACGCGGCTGGTCTGCCCGCCCTTGCTCGGGTGTTAACAATGAAGCCGCGCAGGGCTGCAGGCCCTCGGGCCGGGGCGGCTGTCTGAGCCTCAGGCCCGCCCGGACCCTGTAAACGGCCGGGGGCGGAGGCCTGGTGCAGAGGCGCACGCGGGGACCCAGACACGGAGCGGGGAGTGGGGGAGGAGAGGCAGCTGCAGACCCGGGAGGCCCGGAGAGAAGGGTCTGCTCGGAGTCCCCGCGCCCCGCCCGCCCCTCTGCCCCTGCGCACCGTGGTCATTGTGCCGCGCCAGGTCGTGCGCGTCGATGAGCAGGTCGTGGTCCGTGTCCAGCTCCCAGAACTTGCAGTAGATGACGTAGAAGTGCTCGTAGGAGAAGAATTCGGTCAGCTGGTTGATGTCCGCCTCCTCCTCCAGCAGCGCCACATTCTGCCAAAGGACCCAGGCGGCCTGAGCGCGGGGCCTCTGGGGGGACGCCCTAATCCGGGGGGCTGCGGGCGGGGGCAGGGAAGGCGGGGCGGGGCCGCCCCGAGTGGGGGCAGCTCTGCGGTGGGGGGAGCTCCAGCATGGGGGCGGCTCCCTACGCGGGCGTGGGGGTGGGGGCAGCTCTCGGGGAATCAGGGCTCGGCTCCCCCTGGTGCCCAGTAGGGCCCCCCCCACTTCGCAGATCAACCATGGACCCCAAACTGCAGGCGGCGCTTACAGGCCTGGGGTGGGAGTGCGGGGGACCGGAAAGGAAGGGGGGGGAAAGGAGGTGGGAGGGAAAGGAGGGGGGAGGGAAAGGAGGGGGGAGTAAAGGAAGGGGGGAGGGAAAGGAAGGGGGGAGGGAAAGGAGGGGGGAGGAAAGGAGGGGGGAGGAAAGGAGGGGGAGGAAAGGAGGGGGAGGAAAGGAGGGGAGGGAGGGACGGGAGGACAGGGCAGGGCAGGCGCGCCGCGCACCTGCAGGAAGGAGCTCCTCCGCAGTTCGGCGCAGGTGATCCTGCCGGACCAGGACCGGTTCACGGTGTAGAAGATCCGCTGGATGACCTGCGGGGGCGCCATCAGTGCGCTGGGTGCGCGGACTCCCGAGCCTTGCCCCGCACGGAGACCCGGAGCCGGGGAGAGGGGCGCGGCCTTGGTCTCAGCCGCACCAGGCTCGCCAGGGGTCGGACGGGCGGGGGGCGGCGGGAAGGGCCCTGCGGGAGGCGCCGCCCCAGGCCGCGGACAGCGGGGAGGGTCTGGCCGGGGACGCCCCGGAGCTACGCGGGCCCAGGACAGGCGGGGAAAGGGGCGCGGCCACCCGGAAAACGAGTCTCCCCAACGCCGGGCTCCCGGGCACGGCAGACACGTTCCCAGAAAACAGCTGCCTCCTCCGGAAGCTCAAGACCCGGACCCCGCCTGCCCCGGCCCGCGCTGGAACCGCCCCCGGGGCTCACCCCGGCCCCTCCGCCGGGGACCCACCGTGGTGATGTAGCGCGAGTGGAACTCGGACGCCTCCTTCAGGAACGACAGCCCCGGGTGCGTGTTCACCACGTCCTGTGGGTGGGAAGACATGAGGCGTGCGGTGTGGACGCGGGCCCTCCCGTGAGGGGTGAGGCGTGTGGTGTAGACGCCGGGTGACAGATGAGGCGTGCGGTGTAGACACCGGCCCTCCAGTGAAGTGTGCGGTGTAGACACCGGCCCCCCCGCGAGGGGTGAGGCGTGCGGTATAGACGCCGGCCCTCCCATGAAGTGTTTGGTGTAGACACCCGCCCTTCTGTGAGGGGTGAGGCGTGCAGTGTAGACGCCGGCCCTGGCCCTCTCGTGAAGTGTGCGGTGTAGACACCGGCCCTCCCGCGAGGGGTGACGCGTGCGGTGTAGACGCCGGCCCTCCCATGAAGTGTGCGGTGTAGACACCGGCCCTCCCGCGCGGGGTGAAGCGTGCGGTGTGGATGCTGGCCCTGGCCCTCCCGTGGAATGTGCGGTGTAGACGCCGGCCCTGGCCCTCCCGTGGAGGGTGCGGTGTAGACACCGGCCCCCTCGCGAGGAGTGAGGCGTGCAGTGTAGACGCCGGCCCTGGCCCCCCGCGAGGGGTGAGGCGTGCAGTGTGGACGCCGGCCCTCCCGTGGAGTGTGCGGTGTAGACGCCGGCCCTCCTGTGAAGTGTGCGGTGTGGACACCGGCCCCCCCGCGAGGGGTGAGGCGTGCGGTGTAGACGCCGGCCCTCCCATGAAGTGTGCGGTATAGACACCCGCCCTTCTGTGAGGGGTGAGGCGTGCAGTATAGACGCCGGCCCTCCCGTGAAGTGTGCGGTGTAGACACCTGCCCTCCTGTGAAGTGTGTAGTGTAGACACCGGCCCTCGCGCGAGGGGTGAGGCGTGCGGTGTAGACGCCGGCCCCCGTGAGGGGTGAGGCGTGCGGTGTAGACGCCGGCCCTGGGCCTCCCGTTAAGTGTGTGGTGTAGACACCGGCCCCCCCGCGAGGGGTGAGGCGTGCAGTGTGGACACCGGCCCTCACCTGCAGGAAGGGGACGAAGTCGTCCTGCACCAGGTAGTTGCAGCCAGGGCTCATGAGCAGATGGACGAACCTGGCCGCGTCGTCGTGGCAGTTCTGGAGGATTCTGGAAGGACAGGATGACTGCGCGCCACCCTCACAGGCGGGGGGGGCGGGGCTTCGACCCCGCAGACGCAGGGTGAAACAACAGAGCAGGCAGCCACGCACGACGGCCAGGCCTGTGTCCACGCGCGGGTTTCTCCTCTCACGGTGGCAGCCGCAGGGGGCACCTGTCCTGACGCCACGGGGACCCGGGGACGCCTCCGCCCTCCCGACACAGCCCCGTGCCCGCCCGGGACTCACTTTCTCCACATGGCGACGAACTTGTGGACGGACACGGAGCCCGTGCGCTCCCCGCCGGCGCCATAGAAGAGCGGTCCCTTCCAGTACAGGGGGCAGCCGCAGGCCTGGGGCACAGAGGGCAGGAGTGGGCGGTCAGCGGGGCCCGGACGCCTGCGCTCCTGCTGCGCGCCTGCTGCGCTCCTGGCGCCTGACCGCCGCTGCCCGGAGACCCTCTGCGCGGAAAGACGCAGCACACTCAGCCAGGCACGTCCCGGTATCTGCAAACTCAACGTGGCTTTCGCTCCGGCCTTGGAACCGAGTCAGGAGAGCTGAGCCATGGAGTCCGGGCACGCGGTCCCCCGACCAGAGACCACACGCGGGCACTGTAACCAGAGGCGGCTGCGTCCCCAGTGTCTGGAAACCAAGCGGCGCAGACTAAGAACCAGTACGTGCGGGAAGAAATGGCCCCGTCAGCCAGGCAGGTGGTGAGTCCGACAGCGACAGAAACATCTTATGGAACGTGTGGGACAGGCCTGCAGCAGAGCCCATGGCAGGTTCCCAGCCTTCAATACACACGCGAGGAAGGAAAGTTTAACATCAGTCGTCTGCACTTCTACCTCAAAGTAACACACACACGGCAGAGATGGAAGGAAAAACAGTCAACAGAAAATCAAGAAAATCAAAACTTGGCCGGGCGCGGTGGCTCAAGCCTGTAATCCCAGCACTTTGGGAGGCCGAGACGGGTGGATCACGAGGTCAGGAGATCGAGACCATCCTGGCTAACACGGTGAAACCCCGTCTCTACTAAAAATACAAAAAAACTAGCCGGGCGAGGTGGCGGGCGCCTGTAGTCCCAGCTACTCCGGAGGCTGAGGCAGGAGAATGGCGTGAACCCGGGAGGCGGAGCTTGCAGTGAGCTGAGATCCGGCCACTGCACTCCAGTCCGGGCTACAGAGCAAGACTCCGTCTCAAAAAAAAAAAAAAAAAAAAAAAAAAAAAGATAATCAAAACTTGATGATTTGAAAGATTCTTAACAATTAATTAACCCTGCTGGGCGCGGTGGCTCAGGCCTGTAATCCCAGCAGTTTCAGAGGCCGAGGGGGGCGGATCACGAGGTCAGGAGTTCGAGACCAGCCTGGCCAAACATGGTGAAACCCTGTGTCTACTAAAAATAAAAAATTAGCCGGGCGTGGTGGCAGGTGCCTGTGATCCCAGCTACTCGGGAGGCTGAGGCAGGAGAATCGCTTGAAACTGGGAGGCGGAGGCTGCAGTGAGCCGAGATCACGCCATTGCACTCCAGCCTGGGTGACAGAACAAGACTCTGTCTCAAAAAAAAAAAAAAAAAAAAAAAAAAAAAAAAAAAAAAACAGAGAGAGAAAACAGATTAGCCACGTCAGCTGTAACTACAGACCCTGCAAACATCAGAGTCAGTGGATTCTGCAGAATCTCTTTATGCCTGTAAGTCAGATGACTGTTGAAACAGACCTCCCTGAAGAACAGTTCAAATCAGAAAATAAACAACTACAGAAAATCTGAAAGGGCTGTTTCTGCAAGAAATTGAATCCATCATTTAAAACTGTCCCACCAAGAAAATTCCAGCCCCCAAAGGCGGCTCCCATGAGTGGACCAAACATTTGAGGAAGGAATCCCACGTGTGTTAACATATTTAAGGAAGGAATCCCACGCGCGTTACCCCGGAGAATAAACACGACGGGCGTTCCCAGTGTCTGTTCCGAGGCTGGCACAGCCTGCACGCAGTCAAGGACACAGGGAGTCACAGGCCGGTTATCCCTAGAGGCAGAAATCCCACGCAGGACACACACGAGCAAGTCCAACTCGGCAGTAACTGAAAAACCACAATAATCATCAGCCAGGAAACCAGACACAGGACGGACACTCTGATTGTAATAAAGGGTGCTATGGCCTGACTGCCGGGTCCCGATCTGCGTGTTGAAATCCTCTCCCCTGAGGCGACGGTGTTGGGAGGTGGGGCCTCATGAACGTGATGAGTCTCCTTCTAACGGGCCCCCGAGAGCTCCGTCACCCCTTCCCCCCTGTGTCGATGGACCAGGCAGCAGGTCCTCGCCACTTTCACACCGTGGTCGTGCAGCCTGCAGAGCTGTGAGCAATGAACGTGTGCGGCTGGCGAGCTGCCGGGCTGTGCTCTAAGACACGGGGCGTCTACGCAACACCCCCGCTGCTCTCACACAGCGATGACACACGCACGCTTCCTCCCTGCGCCGGAAACAAGAGGACCGTGTCACCGCCGAGCCGCCTGCACGGCCGAGCCAGGGCAGCAGGCAACAGAAAGGCTGGAAGACGCCACGACGGGGAGGAAGAGGCAGAACCGTCTTAATTCACAAGCAACAAATCCAAACGCTTATACCCAATATGGGAACTAATAAGCATCTTCAGCAAAGCTGCTGGATCCAAGGACGATATGCAAAAATAAATTATTTCAATGTACTGGCCACAAACAACTAGCAAATAAAATCTTCAATAATGCCATCTATCAAGAGCATTTACAAAAAATCAATCTATGAAAAAATGGAACAAAAATCACACACAGGGCCATGCGCAGTGGCTCACGCCTGTCATCCCAGCACTTGGGGAGGTGGAGGCGGGTGGATCACAAGGTCAGGAGTTTGAGACCAGCCTGGCCAACATGGTGCAACCCCGTCTCTCCTAAAGATACAAAAATTATCTGGGCGTGCTGGTGGGTGCCTGTAATCCCAGCTACTCAGGAGGCTGAGGCAGGAGAATCGCTTGAACCCAGGAGGTGACAGAAAGAGACTCTGTCTAAAATAAAAAAATAAACAAATCACATACAATGTCTACAAAGCAAACTACAGAGCACGGCTGGGTGAAATCAAAGACGACCTAAACGTGGTGAGGCGGACCTCACTGCACTGCTGAGTTTACAGACCACAATTTCCTCCAGACGACTCTGCTGACCCACAGAGTCCACACAATCCCCACCCACGGAGTCCACGCAGCCCCCACCCACGGAGTCCACGCAGCCCATACCCATGGACTCCATGCAGCCTCCACCCACGGAGTCCACGCAGCCCCCACCCACGGAGTCCACGCAGTCCCCACCCACGGAATCCACGCAGCCCCCACCCACAGAGTCCACGCAGCCGCCACCCAGAGTCCACGCAGCCCCCACCCACAGAGTCCACGCAGCCCCCACCCACAGAGTCCACGCAGCCCCCACCCACAGAGTCCATGCAGCCCCCACCCACATGCACCGAGGGCTTGTTGTTTTGGGGTGTGCAGTATACACTGACAGGCTCACGTGAAAACTTATAAGGGAACACAGAAGAACTTCCAGGGGACCACGCTGGTGGAGGTAAGTCCCACTGCCCCATTTCAACCCTTCCCGTAAAGTCAGGGCCATGAAGTCAGTCTCCCTCAGGCACCAGTGGGCTAAGGGAGCAAGGAAGGAAGTGAGCTGGGGCAGAGCAAACCCACTTCACACACTGAATACCGGGGGATCCCAGCCCAAAGGGTGAAAGGCCAGACAGCGGCCCTCCTGGAAGGAAATGAGAGGCTCTGCCGTGGCCAGGGTTTCTTGAACGGGGCACACGTGCACCCCCTGAAGGAAGACAGTGGCCAGCTGCCCCCCCGGCCCGGGACTCAGGCTCAGCGCCCGGCACGGTGAACAGAATGACAAGAGAAGCCACTGAGAAGGAGGCCCAAACAGACAGAGCCCGGACGTGCACTGCCCTCCAGAGAGGGGCGCACGACGGCCGGCAAACAAGGGGGAGCGCACCCGGCACTGGCGCTGGGGAGGGCAGGGTTCACGGGGCACGGAGCGGTGGCAACAGGAGCACGACACGCGGCTGAGACAGAAAGGCCTGAAGATGCCAGGTCGGGCAAGGCTGCCAGGCAGCCGGGCGTCCGCGTTGCTGGGGGAACCGGGACGCCACACAGCTGCCGGGAAAGCGGCCCACAGGGTGGCTGAGCATAAGGCCCGAGGCCCGGCTGGGGCATCTGTCCTCCCAGAAGCATGAGGCCCGCCGCCCGGCCGGGGCATCCGTCCTCCCAGAAGCACACCAGCGGGAAGACGGCCGATGCCCGTGACAGCCGCACGGATGTGGACGTCGGCTGCTTGATGCACGGTGCCCCCGGGGAGAGGAGCCCGATGCCAGAGCAGGGGCTGGAGGAATAAACTGTGGCAGCGGCGTCCGGACAGGTGCGGGGCGGGAGTGACCACAGGGGGCGTGGGGGAACTTGGAGGGGCTACACGCCACAGCACAGAGCGCAGTGCGGCGACGGGAAAAGATGCTCTCCGGCTGGTGCACGTGTGCATGACGCGAAGGCAGCCGTGTGGAGCCGGAGGGGCAGGCCCTGCAGGACGCACAGGCACGTGCCGGCTCCCGTGACAAGGATCCCGAGGGAGCTCAGCCCTGGCCGCCTGAAGGGTGCCCTGGTGCGGCGGGAGGGAACGAGCTGGGTGCCGGGCACTGGGCCCTTGGGCTGCTGCTGGTCTCACGCTTCTGACCTCATCAGGCCGTTCTGGCTCACGGGCCATGCAGATTTCAGACCCCAAGCGCTCAACACCCAGGAATGTGGGGATGTGTGAGCCTTCACATCTGTGCTCCTCACGGTGTGCAAGACACACCGCAATGACCAGGTGGCACGGACAGAGCATCAGATGTATCCAGTCCTACAGGTTAGCACCAAGTCTACCCAGTCCTACAGGCTAGAGTCAGATCTACCCAGTCCTACAGGCTCCAGTCAGATCTACCCAGTCCTACGGGCTCCAGTCAGATCTACCCAGTCCTACGGGCTAGAGTCAGATCTACCCAGTCCTACAGGCTCCAGTCACATCTACCCAGTCCTACGGGCTCCAGTCAGATCTACCCAGTCCTACGGGCTAGAGTCAGATCTACCCAGTCCTACGGGCTCCAGTCACATCTACCCAGTCCTACGGGCTACAGTCAGATCTACCCAGTCCTACGGGCTACAGTCAGATCTACCCAGTCCTACAGGCTACAGCCAGATCTACCCAGTCCTACAGGCTGGCTACACGGTGATCCTTTTTTTTCCTGAGTCATGGTCTTGCTGTTGCCCAGGCTGGAGCACACTGTGTGATCCCAGCTCAGTGCAGTCTCAACCTCACGGGCTCAAGCCATCCTCCCACCCTAGCCTCCCAAGTAGCTGGGACCACAGGTGCGTGCTACCATGCGTGGCTGTTGTTTTTTTTTTTTACTTTGTAGAGTGAAGTCTATGTTGCCCAGGCTGGTCTGGAACCCTTGCCCTCAAGTGATCCTCCCGCCTCGGCCTCTCAAAGTGCTGGGACTACAGGCCTGACACTACAACCAGAGACAGCTGCATCCCCAGCGTCCGGGTGATGAGAACTGAGCGTGGGAGTGCTGGGCACACAGTCCCCCTCACCACACCAAACCCGAAAATTACCTCCAAACTAATTAGCTCACAATTAAAAAAAAAAATCCTGAAGTAAATGGAGATAATCAACTCCAAAATGCAAAAGATACAAAGGAAAGGAGTTTATCGTAAATGTTACAAAATCCTTATCAGAAAGGGAGTAACACACCGGATAACCTGATTTGACTCTAAAAGTCTTTTTGGGATCCACGCACAGAAAGAACAACTCCTGGTGGGGCCAGGCCGAGCCGTGGCACGCCCACCGCACAGCCAGGACCGGGATGGAGGCCGCCAGCCCTGACAGTCCCTTCCGTCCCTCCGCACCCCACCGCGGCGACAGCCCCCAGGCCTCCTGCCCCGGGCTCCGGTTCACCATTTCCAGGCCACGGCAGTAGGACCTGGAGCTTCTAGGCCTGGCTTCCCTCGCTCAGTGCCCGCGTGAAGGAGTCCGGCACGCTGCTCTGTGTGGATCGTCGGCCCGTGTACGGCTGCATCCTATTCCATTCCATTACGGCTCTGGTGTTTGCACAGCAGCTCCCTAAGCAGGAAGCACACCGGCCCCGAGGCCATGTGATGGTGCTGCAGCAGGGGCATCGCAAGGAGGACCAAGACCCGAGCGTCTACACTCGCACGGGGCACGCTGACACCAACCGACAGGTCTGAGGGGAGACAGGAGGACGCCACAGCCACGGCTCGCAAGTTCAGCACAAGTTCAGTGCCAGGACAAAGGGAAATGTGCAGACACGGAAAGATGCCAGCAAATGACATCGTGGAGCCGGATGAGTCCTCAGGGTCACATGAAGCCGGGCTGGACTTTGGCTTGGAGCCCCCACCCCAATCTCATGGGGAACCGCGACCCTGAGTGTTGCATTGGGGTCTGCTGGCGGCTGACTGGGTCATGGGGGTGGACGGCCCCCTGGCTGCTCTCGTGATACTGAGTTCTTGTGAGATCCGATGGTTTAAAAGTGGGTGGCAGTGGCCGGGCGCGGTGGCTCACGCCTGTCATCCCAGCACTTTGGGAGGCCGAGGCGGGTGGATCACCTGAGGTCAGGAGTTCGAGACCAGCCTGGCCAACATGGTCAAACCCCGTCTCTACTAAAAATACAAAAATTAGCCGGGCGTGGTGGCGGGCGCCCGTTATCCCAGCGACTCGGGAGGCTGAGGCAGGAGAATCGCTTGACCCGGGAGGTGGCAGGTGCAATGAGCAGAGATGGTGCCGCTGCACACCAGCCTGGGGGACAGAGCGAGACTCTGTGTCAAAAACAAACAAACAAGAAACAGACAGATTGTGTCTATTGAAACAATTCACGCTGTGGTTAAAAACCTTCCCACAGAGAAAACTCTGTCTCAAATGGCTTCGCTGATGAGTTCCAGCAAACACTCACATAAAAATAACACCCAGTGGAAACAAACGGCTCCAGAAAAAGTGAATTCTAAGGGACATTTCCCAAGCAACTCCCCGAGGCCAGCATCCCCCGAGACCAAGCCATGACAAGAAAACGAGACCACAGGCCAGTCCTTCTCGAGCGCAGACACAACCCCTGCAAGGCCAGGCCATCTGCACCCAACACAAAGGAGAAGTGTGGCACCGTGTGGTGGACCAGGGACCGGCGCTCTCACCCAAACACCAGGACTCACCCCAAGACCGGGGCTCACCCCGAGACCGGGGCTCACCCCAAGACCGGGACTCACCCCGAGACTGGGGCTCACCCAAACACTGGGGCTCACCCCGAGACCGGGGCTCACCCCAAGACCGGGACTCACCCCGAGACCGGGACTCACCCAAACACTGGGACTCACCCCAAGACCGGGACTCACCCCAAGACCGGGACTCACCCCAAGACCAGGGCTCACCCCAAGACCGGGACTCACCCTGAGACTGGGGCTCACCCCAAGACCGGGACTCAC
Organism: Chlorocebus sabaeus; assembly: GCF_047675955.1. NCBI lineage: Eukaryota > Metazoa > Chordata > Mammalia > Primates > Cercopithecidae > Chlorocebus > Chlorocebus sabaeus. The sequence goes on along the minus strand of NW_027327775.1, from coordinate 83,735 downwards.
CCAAACACTGGGGCTCACCCCAAGACCGGGGCTCACCCCGAGACCGGGGCTCACCCAAACACTGGGGCTCACCCCAAGACCAGGACTCACCCCAAGACCGGGACTCACCCCAAGACCAGGGCTCACCCCAAGACCGGGACTCACCCCGAGACCGGGGCTCACCCAAACACCGGGGCTCACCCCGAGACCGGGGCTCACCCAAACACTGGGGCTCACCCCAAGACCGGGACTCACCCCAAGACCGGGACTCACCCCGAGACTGGGGCTCACCCAAACACTGGGGCTCACCCCAAGACCGGGACTCACCCCAAGACCGGGACTCACCCAAACACTGGGACTCACCCCAAGACCGGGACTCACCCCAAGACCGGGACTCACCCAAACACTGGGACTCACCCCAAGACCAGGGCTCACCCCAAGACCGGGACTCACCCCGAGACCGGGGCTCACCCAAACACTGGGGCTCACCCCAAGACCGGGGCTCACCCCAAGACCGGGGCTCACCCAAACACCGGGGCTCAGCCAAACACCGGGGCTCACCCCGAGACCGGGACTCACCCCGAGACCGGGACTCACCCAGGGACCGGGGCTGCCTTCACACTCAGATGTCCGTCAGGTCCATTCACCTTTTACAGGACCAAAGGAAAACCCCCCTCAGTACACGCAGAAATACACGTCTAAAAATACATGTCTAGAATACCAGACAAACTTCAAGGCACATTTGCAATTTTAAAAAGTAAAACTGAGGCCAGGCATGGTGGCTCACGCCCGTCATCGCCCCAGCACTTCAAGAGGCTGAGACAAGAGGGCCCTTCCAGCCCAGGAGTTCCAGACCAGCCTGGGCAACATAGCGGAACCCTGTCTCTAAGAAAAAAAAGATAGGCCGGGCGCGGTGGCTCAAGCCTGTAATCCCAGCACTTTGGGAGGCCGAGGCGGGTGGATCACGAGGTCAGGAGATCGAGACCATCCTGGCTAACACGGTGAAACCCCGTCTCTACTAAAAATACAAAAAACTAGCCGGGCGAGGTGGCGGGCGCCTGTAGTCCCAGCTACTCGGGAGTCTGAGGCAGGAGAATGGCGTGAACCCGGGAGGCGGAGCTTGCAGTGAGCGGAGATCCGGCCACTGCACTCCAGCCTGGGCGACAGAGCGAGACTCCGTCTCAAAAAAAAAAAAAAAAAAAAAAAAAAGACAAAATCAGCCAGGTGTGGTGGCAGGTGCCAGGGGTCCCGGTTACTCGGGAGGGCTGAGGTGGGTGGATCCCTTGAGCCCAGGAGGTTGAGGCTGCAGTGAGCTGAGATGATGTCACTGGACTCCAGCCCAGGGCCAGAGTGAGAACCTGGCTCAAAAAAAAAAAAAAAAAAAGAAAAGAAAAAAGAGTTCCCAGCAAACAAGAACAGAAAGGGACGGGTCTCCGGAGTCTGACGAAGGACGCCGTGAAGAAACCAGGCCGGGGCTGTGCCAGGGGCGACGTGAGCCCGAGGCAGGGAGGGGCGTGCGCTCGGCGGCTGTCCAGCACCGCCCTGGCCAGACGAGCCGGGCAGCAAGTCAGGGGAGAGGCACAGACGCACACGAGAGGAGAAAAGGCTGAACCGGGCTCGCCTGAAGATGTCCTCACCGTGCGTTAGAGACTCTGCCGGCTGTAAAGACCGAGCCGGCAGAGCTGACAAGTGAGCTAAACTCGGTCAGAAGTGCGGAGTCCACATATAAAAACCAACAGTGCTTCTCGCCACTCGCCATGGAACATCACGTTAAAGTAAAAAAACGCCACGTACGGTGTCAGCAAAAATGGGAAATGCTTGGGTATCGACGTGATGAACCGCGAACAGGACCAAACACGACGAGGTGTCCCGACAGAAACAAAAGACGCCTGAAATAAGGGAGAGCTGGACCGTGTTCCCGAGACGGAAGCCTCGAGATGGCCAAGGTTCTTCCAAGTTAATCTGGAGTCAACGGGATGCCAGCGCCGTCCCAGCAGCTGCTGTAGCCATGGAGGGGCAGTTCTGAAATTCACACGGTGGGAACCGGAAACGGTGCGGCCACTCGGGGCGACGGCGTGCAGGTTCCCCAGAAAGCCAGCAGTGGAACCGCACACGCACACGGAATGCCACGCGATGCGGCCTCCCGCGGGGGGTGTGCCTGTGTAGAGGACCCTGACAGCCGCTACGGCGAGGCAAACCTTCAGCACCACACGCCAGGTGAGGGCGAACAGACCCGGAGCTCACTTGGCAAAGGCTTCCGTTTACGAGCCCGAAAAATCCAGGGCAGACGGATGCAGAGACACACAGCAGGCTGGTGGCTGCCAGGGGCTGGGGAGGGAAACGGCGAGCACCCGTTTCGTGGGGATGTAGCCTCACACGCCGGTGGCACCTGCCTCGGCCGCCCCACCTCACTCTCACGTGTGTGACATGCGCCTGCCTCGGCCGCCCCACCTCACCGTCACACATCGGTGACTCCCGCCTCGGCCGCTCTGCCTCACCCTCACGCGTGTGACATGCACCTGCCTCGGCCGCTCCGCCTCACCCTCTCACGCGTGTGACATGCGCCTGCCTCGGCCGCTCCGCCTCACCCTCTCACGCCCGCAGGACCACCTCGGCTGCTCCACGTCACCCGGGGGACACGCACCTTGGCCACCAGGCCCATGTCGCCCATGGTGGCCCTCTCGTGGGGGAAGCGGGCGAAGGTGCTCTCGATCTTGCTGATGACGGCGTCCACGTTGACCGAGTCCTGCGGGCGTCCTCTGGGGAAGTAGAAGGTCGGAATGCTTTGGCTGCTGGCCGGGGGCAGAGGCTCTTCTTTCCGCGTCTGAACCTGAAGAGTGACAGACAGCGCTCGGTTAGAACCCGGGAGCGTCGAACGCCTTCTCCACCCGGACAACACGAGGGGCCTCTCCGGGGCCGACGGTGCCGAGGCCGCCTGACCCCGGCCGGGAGAGGACACGCCGCAGTCCCTGTCGGGGACCACACGGGTACCGCACTGCAGGCGCCACGTCCGCCCAGGAGGACACACGATGCTGCCACGGACCCCACGCTGGGTGGCTGCTCTGCACCACTGAGCCCCCGCCACACCCGGCAGGGCCCTGGGGACACGGGCAGCCGCGCACCCCAGACATCTGAGGGCTCAGACGTGGAGAGGCCCAGGCGCCGTCCACAGGCAGCCCTGCCCCTGGAGCCCGGGCGACTCACGTTTGGAGAGGCACAGGCAGGGCAACCGCACAGCCAGGCCAAGGGGTCGACCACCAGGTACTGCTATGGACACGCCTCAGCCCCTCACCCAGCCCCTCACCCGCGCCCACGGGCTCTTGGACCCACTCAGCATCAGACTTCCCTTACCCAGTACGTCCACAGGCCCCAGAACACGCACTCAAAGTTCCCTGCTTCAATCTCTACACAGCCTGCGAGGTGGACATTTGATCTCATCCTGTGATGCTAAAACACCGCCTGAAACGGTTAACGGCATCAGCGACCGTACTGCGTCCTCCTCCATCAACCGCCCAGGGGACGGGGCCGTGTCCTCCTCCACCAACTACCCAGGGGACGGGGCTGTATCCTCCTCCATCAACTACTCAGGGGATGGGCTGTGTCCTCCTCCACCAACCACCCAGGGGACGGGCTGTGTCCTCCTCCACCAACTACCCAGGGGACGGGGCTGCGTCCTCCTCCTCCAACCACCCAGGGGATGGGCTGTGTCCTCCTCCTCCAACTACCCAGGGGACGGGGCTGTGTCCTCCTCCACCAACCACCCAGGGGACGGGCTGTGTCCTCCTCCACCAACCACCCAGGGGACGGGGCCGCGTCCTCCTCCTCCAACTACCCAGGGGATGGGCTGTGTCCTCCTCCTCCAACTACCCAGGGGATGGGCTGTGTCCTCCTCCTCCAACTATCCAGGGGACGGGGCTGTGTCCTCCTCCTCCAACTACCCAGGGGATGGGCTGTGTCCTCCTCCTCCAACTACCCAGGGGACGGGGCCGCGTCCTCCTCCTCCAACTACCCAGGGGATGGGCTGTGTCCTCCTCCTCCAACTACCCAGGGGACGGGGCTGTGTCCTCCTCCACCAACCACCCAGGGGACGGGCTGTGTCCTCCTCCACCAACCACCCAGGGGACGGGGCCGCGTCCTCCTCCTCCAACTACCCAGGGGATGGGCTGTGTCCTCCTCCTCCAACTACCCAGGGGATGGGCTGTGTCCTCCTCCTCCAACTATCCAGGGGACGGGGCTGTGTCCTCCTCCTCCAACTACCCAGGGGATGGGCTGTGTCCTCCTCCTCCAACTATCCAGGGGACGGGGCTGTGTCCTCCTCCTCCAACTACCCAGGGGACGGGGCCGCGTCCTCCTCCTCCAACTACCCAGGGGATGGGCTGTGTCCTCCTCCTCCAACTACCCAGGGGACGGGGCTGTGTCCTCCTCCTCCAACTACCCAGGGGATGGGCTGTGTCCTCCTCCTCCAACTACCCAGGGGACGGGGCTGTGTCCTCCTCCACCAACCACCCAGGGGACGGGCTGTGTCCTCCTCCACCAACCACCCAGGGGACGGGGCCGCGTCCTCCTCCTCCAACTACCCAGGGGATGGGCTGTGTCCTCCTCCTCCAACTACCCAGGGGATGGGCTGTGTCCTCCTCCTCCAACTATCCAGGGGACGGGGCTGTGTCCTCCTCCTCCAACTACCCAGGGGATGGGCTGTGTCCTCCTCCTCCAACTATCCAGGGGACGGGGCTGTGTCCTCCTCCTCCAACTACCCAGGGGACGGGGCCGCGTCCTCCTCCTCCAACTACCCAGGGGATGGGCTGCGTCCTCCTCCTCCAACTACCCAGGGGACGGGCCGCGTCCTCCTCCTCCAACCACCCAGGGGACGGGGCTGTGTCCTCCTCCTCCAACTATCCAGGGGACGGGCCGCGTCCTCCTCCTCCAACCCCCCAGGGGACGGGGCCGTGTCCTCCTCCTCCATCAACTACTCAGGGAATGGGGCTGCGTCCTCCTCCACCAACCACCCAGGGGACGGGCTGCGTCCCCCTCCACCAAGTGCCACGGAGGAGGGGTCCGGGGAGGAAGCCGGGGAGGAGGGTTCAATGGAGCACAGCCCAGGGCCTTTGCAGCCGCAGTCCTGACTGCCGGGATCAATGCAGGCCTGGGTCCCAGCTCCAGTGTCCTCACAGAGAACACGGCCCACCCTGCTACTCCCACAGGACCCTCACCCCACGTCACAAGGGTCCCACAGACAGCGCCCCAACGGTCCCCACCCTGCTGTCTCCACAGGGCCCTCACTCCAGGTGAGACTCCGCTGCCTTTCTCTGATCCCCACCTAGGAGGAAGGAGGCCGCCTCCGTGACCTGGGGCGGAGCAGGCTTCCCGCAGCAGGTGCCGACCGAGCGCTGCTTCCGCAGACCTTTACCTTCCCGTGTGATTCAGAACGTGAGCTCTGTGCCTGGGGCAGGAGGTCCCTGCATCTCCCCGGGCCCGCGGCACACCTCTCTGGCCCCACAGTGCACCTCCCTGAGTCCACGGCGCACCTCCCCGGCCCACGGCGCACCTCCCGGGCCCACAGCGCACCTCCCCGGGCCCACGGCGCACCTCCCAGAGCCCACGGCGCACCTCCCCGGGCCCACGGCGCACCTCCCGGGCCCATAGTGCACCTCCCCGGGCCCACGGCGCACCTCCCCGGGCCCACAGTGCACCTCCCAGAGTCCACGGCGCACCTCCCCGAGCCCACGGCGCACCTCCCCGAGCCCACGGCGCACCTCCCCGGCCCACGGCGCACCTCCCCGGGCCCACAGTGCACCTCCCGGAGTCCACGACGCACCTCCCCGGGCCCACGGCGCACCTCCCCGGGCCCACAGTGCACCTCCCGGGGCCACAGCGCACCTCCCCGGGCCCACGGCGCACCTCCCCGGGCCCACAGTGCACCTCCCCGGGCCCACGGCGCACCTCCCCGGGCCCACAGTGCACCTCCCAGAGTCCACGGCGCACCTCCCGGGCCCACACCTCACCTCCCGGGCCCACGACGTGTCCCCACAGCGGCGTCTTCCCGTCTCCCTCCCGCCTCCTGCAGCGGGGGCCCCACTGTGGAGCCTGCGGCTCTTCCCCTCCATCCCGCCGGGTTCCCACCGCTCTGCTATTTGGGGTACGGAACTGACGCCGCGAGTATTCTGCAGCGGGCTCTCGGGCTCCTGATTGTGGCAATAGAATGATGACCTGGGCACACAAACCAAGCTCCCTACTGAAAACCGCCAGGAACCCTGCACGGTGTGTTTCACAAGCGTCTTCCAGACGGCACCCCCAGGCTGGCAGGAGAGGAGGACGTCTCAGGCCACGGCTGCCTGGAAGGAGCCCAGGGAAGCCCGTGGAGCCCGAACAGGCTCTGCCTGCAGAAGCGTGGGCCGAGCGCGCTCACCCGAAATCTCTCAGTCTCGCAGGGCCCCGGGGAAGAGAAGGCAAAGCCCAGGGTCCTCCGGGGAAGCCGCCCTAAGTGCGGCGCCCAGAACACGGCACCTGCAGTGGGAAGAAGAACTCCAAGGACGTCCCCAGCGCGCCTCCGGCCCCAGGAAGCAAAGGGAACTTGCAGCCTTCACCTGGAGCTGCTCGTAGGAGCTGCGCAGGGCGGAGTTCTCCCCCGAGAACTTACGGCTGCGACTCTCCCGCAGGTTTGCAAACCAAACAAGTCACCAGGACGGTGCGCAAACCCTCAAACCGACCGGGCACAGTGGCTCGTGCCTGCAATCCTGGCGCTTTGGGAGGCTGAGGGGGGCAGGACGCCTGAGCTGAGGAGTTCGAGACCAGTCTGGGCAACATGGCAAAACTTCCTCTCTACTAAAAAAAAAAAAAAAAAAATAGAAAAAATTAGCTGGGTTTGGTGGCACACGCCTGTCATCACAGCTACTCCGGAGGCTGAGGCAGGAGAATCGCTTCAACCCAGGAGGTGGAGGTTGCAGTGAGCCGAGATGGTGCCACTGCACTCCAGCCTGGGTGACAGAGCGAGACTCTGTCTTAAAACAAACCAGAAAATTAACCAGGCGTGGTGGCGGGCACCCGTCATCCCAGCTACTTGAGGGGCTGAGGCATGAGAATCGCTTAAACCCGGGAGGCGGAGGTTGCAGTGAGCTGAGATCGCGCCAGTGCGCTCCAGCCCGGGTGACAGAGGGAGACTCCGTCTCAAAAAAAAAAAAAGAGATGAACAGGTAGACACGTTTAGACCAGAATGTACACAGTATGCACACCATTAACAGACCATTAACATGCCGTTAACAGACACCCTGTGAGGCAAAAGCTGAAGAAACGCAGCCCGGAGAAGCCAAGAGCTCCCAAAGGGAAGGTCGGAATTGAAAGAAGGGATGAAGAGCGGTAACAAGTGGGAAAACCTCGGCACGCTGACCACAGAAATCAGTGATAACAACGTACATTCAATTCTTAAAAAAAAAAAACACAACAGCCTGTCAGTGAAATGGTGACTAGATGAATGTGTCACTGTGACTTGGAGGAAAAGATATTGATTAATATTGGGCTTTGAAATACTTAGTTGATATTCCTTTTTTTTTTTTTTTTTCTCTTTAAAGAGATGGGGGTCTCGCTACGTTGCCCAGGCTGGTCTTGAACTCCTGGCCTCCAGCGATTCTCCTGCCTCAGCCTCCCAAGGCGCTGGGATCACAGGTGTGAGGCACCGTGCCCAGCCAGCTGCCGATTCTGTGGGATAAACAGAGAGCTCGTAGAAAGCGTGTACCCCAAACGAGAGAAGAGGTGACGGAGCTGAAAAAGGGCGGGAGACAGGGATCCAGGAGGAGACGTAAGAGTCCATCACACGGACGAGCAGACGACATGGACATCAATGAAGCAAGTGTTCCGGTTACAAGGCAAAGATCGGGCTGCAGAAAGAAAACAGCATTTGTGTATACGGCAGATACAGAAGACAGAAGCACACAGGAGATACACGTGGCTTAAGGACCCAGAGGCTACACATTTTTTTTGAGGTGGAAAAAGACAGAGCAGGCAGACAGTAAAGCTGGCGTCGCCGTACTAACATCCATGAAGTGACACAAGGCGATGGACAGACCCGGAGACGGCCAGGCCACCGCAGAACGCTGATGAGGTCGGTCACGGGAGGACAGGATGATGCTAACTTTATCCGTGCCTGACAATGCAGCCTTGGCACTGATCAAGTAAACACCACTGGGCACAAACTCACCACGCCAGAAAGGAAGACAACACCCACCCCGGGCACCAACACAGGGATGGCTGGGACCACCCACCCTGGGCACCGACGGGGGAAGGCCGGGACCCCACCCTGGGCACCGACACGGGGAAGCTGGGGTCACCCACCCTGGGCACCGACGGGGGGAAGCTGGGGCCACCCACCCTCGGCACTGACACGGGGAAGGCCGGGACCACCCACCCCGGGCACTGACACAGGGAAGGCCGGGACCCCCACCCTGGGCACCGACGGGGGGAAGGCCGGGACCACCCACCCCGGGCACCAACACGGGGAAGCTGGGACCCCCGTCCTGGGCACCGACGGGGGGAAGCTGGGGCCACCCACCCTGGGCACCGACGGGGGGAAGCTGGGGCCACCCACCCTGGGCACCGACACGGGGAAGGCCGGGACCACCCACCCTGGGCACTGATGGGGGGAAAGCCAGGACCCCCACCCTGGGCACTGACGGGGGGAAGCCGGGACCCCCACCCTGGGCACCAACACAGGGAAGGCCGGGACCCCTGCCCTGGGTACCAACACGGGAAAGGCTGGGACCACCCACCCTGGGCACTGACGGGGGGAAGCTGGGGCCACCACCCTGGGCACCGACATGGGGAAGCCGGGACCCCCACCCTGGGCACCGACGGGGGGAAGCTGGGGCCCCCACCCTGGGCACCAACAGACGAGAGACGGAACAACAAACAGCACAACCACCCATGCGGGCACTGGAGATTTACAAGTTTAATCTCACGGACAGAAATAGACTCGGCCCCAGCACAGCTGCAGAGCACACATTCTTTTCCACACGCACAGCGCACTTGGGAACTGGCCGCCTCTCGGGCCGAGCAGCAGGTCTCAGTGGACTCTGAAGGACTCACAGGGACTGCGGCCCTGCCCCGACCGTAGCCGGGGAGGCCAGGCATCCACGGTAAACACAGAAGGAGCAAAAACAGCTGTCGGTGTGTGGAAGAAGAATTCTAAAGTCAGCTGCCTCTTCGTTAAACAGTTCAGACAAACCAGAGGGGCCTCGGGCGGCCCGGTCACCCACTTCAAATCCTCCTCCACACGTGTACTTTACAAAGTGCTTCGTCAAGCGCCTGCCACCCAGAGCACACTGATAAAGGCGAGGCCCTGCCTCCCGACAAGCTATTTCTGTTGAGGGCACTGCGACGGCAGCTCCCCGACTCGTCACAATTCCAGAAGCCACAGATATGTGTGGCCCTCCCAGAGCACACCCACAGTTTTGCAAAACACGTCCGTATACGACCAAACACAAAGGCTGAGCCTAACACCGATGCCGCCTGTTTTTGCGTGTGCTTCATGGGTGCAGGTGAGTCCCCAGAGAACACAGGCCACGTGCAACTGTCACACGTCCTCTGGGGACACCAGCCGCGGGCGGGACCCCCGCGTGTGCAGAGGGTGCGCACGGCAGGCCGGGCGCGGTGACCAGCAGGAAGGACCCTCGCCCCAACCCCAGCAGCACCAGACACCATGGTCAAGGCCGCAGAGGAGGTGCCGGAGCAGCAGGGGCCGGCAGAAGGCACCCTCAGTAGAGGCTGCAACGCACAGCCGAAGGACTCCCTGCACCCGAAGGACCCCGTGGGGACGCTGGGCAGTGTCTGTGTGACCAGGACAGGTGACGAGGAGCATCTGCGTGCTGAACCAGTGTGTGGGGAGCGGGACAGTCACTCCCCAGGTAGGGAGGGCCGGGCTGCGGCAGCACAGCTGTCCTGGGCTGGGAACAAGGTCTGAGCTGTCCTGCTGTTGCCCGGGGACAGAAGGCCCGAGAATCCCTGGGCACAGGCGCAGGCAGAGTAGCTCCAGCAAGAAGAGCTCGGCCAGGCAGCTGCACGGCCACGCTCCAGGTACACGCTGGGTCCTACAGTGAGAGCGTGTGCCGTGTAACACGCTGTCGTCACACGGGGCTCCCTGGACCCACGGTGGGAGTACGTGTAACACGCTATCGTCACACGGGGCTCCCCGGACCCACGGCGAGAGGACGTGTAACACGCTGTCGTCACACGGGGCTCCCCGGACCCACGGCGAGAGTACGTGTAACACGCTGTCGTCACAAGGGGCTCCCCGGATCCACGGCGAGAGGACGTGTAACACGCTGTCGTCACACAGGCGCCTCCCGGAACCCATGGCGTGAATGCATGCTGTTCCCCTCCCAAGGCCGGCGATCGCTGACCCGCCCCCCCCAACCCGGTTTGGTTTGGCAAGGATGCCGGTGACTGGGAAGTGGGCAGTGACAGGGAGGAGGAGGAGCCTGGGTTCACCAGCCGGGCAGGGAACATCCGCCAGGGGGTTTGCAGGAACAGAAGCCCAGGCGGGACGTCTGCACATTCGGAAGAACAAGCTCAGGAGCCCCCACCAGAGGCTCGTGGCTGCAGAGTCTACGTTAGCCGCGGAAGGCTGTGCCTGTCACGGGACCCCTGAGACAGCACCGTGCTGCCCAGCCTGCAGCGTCCCAGGGCAGAGGCGCGGCCCCCAGATACGTCCAGCGGCTCCAACACGATGCTCCCTGACAACCCTCCTGAGGGTGTGTCCAACTGGGGGGACCTGACAGAGCCCACACTCACGTGGGGAGTGAACGCAGCCAGGCAACGCCCGCTTCTCTCCCAGCACTGCCCCCACAAATACCCCAAAATAAGCCCGTGATTCCTCCACCACCCCGCAGACAGCACGCATTTCACACAACGTCTGTCCTCACTCCCGGAAAACACGGAAACCGATTCTCTGTAAAATGAAGCAAACTTCTGTAAACGGAATTCACGGTTTCCCAAAAAGTGACTTGTTAAAAACAAACAGTCCTGCTAAAACGACGCAGACGTTGGGGAATGGGCTCTGCCTCCTGGAGGTGGACGCACAGGTGCATCGTCACCCCAGCCCCCCGCAGAAGAGCCAGGGCCCCGCTGCAGGGAAGAAGGGGTGCTTCATCCAGCCACGGGCGAGTTCATCACCTAATTGACTCTGCAACCAGCAAACACACACCTCCCACCGTCTAAAGCAAATTCCGCACGAGGCTGATCTCCCTCTTATGGTCTGCGGGTTAAGAGCATTTTAAATAAATCCAGCCTCACCCTTATCCACTTACAGGCAAAATGTCAAAACCTGGAAGACACAGGTCAGACAGAAACTCTGAAGGAGTGTCAAAGTTGATGTGATCTGAGAGAAAAAATTTCAATTAAAACATCAACAGAAAGACGTGGGTCTCCCTCCCCCTTCAAGCAGGACGCTTCGGTTCAACCTGAGGTTTAGGCCACCAGCTCCAGACTCCTGGAACCGAGTGTGAAAAGGGGGTCTGATGGACCACGTGGCTGTGAGGCGCCCGCCTGGATGAGACTCGGGTCAGATTCGGCCACAGCAAAACCTTAGGTTCTCAAATTATATCGGGGCTGTCCCGGGAAGACTCTTCCACGTTTAAACCACATGGTACTCGTAAAACTAACTTATACAATATACCCGGGGTGCAGACACAAATGTTACTTCCCTGAGCGCTAACGAGAACTGCGATTAAATTTCAAAGCCGGCTGGGGCAGAGGCTCACGCCCCCAATCCCAGATCCAGGTGGATGGATCACCTGAGGTCAAGAGTTCAAGACCAGCCTGGCCAACATGGTGAAACCCCGTCTCTACCAGAAACGCAAAAACTAGCTGGGCCTGGTGGCAGGTGCCTGTCATGCCAGCTACTCGGGAGGCTGAGGCAGGAGAATCACTCGAACCCGGGAGGCGGAGGTTGCAGTGAGCCGAGATGGCGCCGCTGCACTCCAGCCTGGGCAACAGAGACAGCGTCTCAACACAAATAAATAATAAATAAAACTAAAAACAAATTTCAAAGCCGGCAAGTGACTGAATACACCCACGCTGCATAAATAGCACGGAATGTGAGCGATATCTCAACCGACTCTTTTAAACCAGTTAGCCAGTGGGAAGGAATGCGGCGTATCGCAGTAACGCCGGGGAGGTTTCACCCGCCGGACGCCTTCACAAAGGGTGAAGGAGTGTCCCGGGCTTTGTTACCAGCGGTGCAAGGTGTTATTTACATTAAAAATCTGCCTGCAGCGAACCCTCCCAGGCACTGACGGTTCTCACCCCCCACCCCCCTGCCTTGGTGGATCCCAGCGAGTCGCGCACTCACAGCCAGAACTCCCGGGAAAGAAGCGGGGGCTCTTTCCAAAGCCCGGGTTTGCTAACAAGCTTGGCACCGCTTCCCAAGGAGCAGCACCCGGTTTTCGGCGGCGTGCGGCCCGAGCGGGTCCCCCGCGCCCGCAACTGAAAATCTGGCGTTCGGCCCCGCCACGCGACAGCGGGTGCACGGCCAGCAGCGGCGAGGGGGGCCCGCGCGGGGCCCGGAGGCCTCGCCCGGTGTGGGGGCAGCCGCGGGGCGCGCGGGGCTGACCTGCTGGAAGGCCTTCAGCCGCTTCTTGAACCGCGAGGGCAGCACGAAGTCGCAGCCGCGGGCCAGCGAGGCCAGCTCCTGGCGCAGGTCGGGGTCCTGGCGCAGCGAGCGCTCGCGGAGCCGCATGCCGTCGGCGCGCAGGGCTCTCCGCGGGCCGGGCCGGGCGCTGCGCTCTCGGGGCAGGGTCGGGCCGGGGCCGGTGGGGCGCTGCAGGCGGGGCCCGGGCTCAGCGCGCTCCATGCGTCGCCCGCCAGGCGCTCTGGGGCCGGGGCCCGCGCCGCGCGCATTCCTCAGGCTGAGGAGGGCTCATGGCGCCGGCGGTGGCGGCGGCCGCCCCTCCCGACCCGCGACTGTGCAGACCCGGCCGCCCCCGGCGCTGCTCTCCTCTTCTCCTTCTCCGCTCCCTGCACTGCCCTCCGCTCCCCCGGTCCTCTCCTCTCCTCTCCCTGTTCGCTCCGGGCTGGGCCGTCCCGCAGGGCAGGGGGCGCTTTCTGCACCGTCACGTGGCTCGCCCTGGAGCGCGCACCAACAGGTCCCCGGGAGGAGAGCCCGGGCGGAGCGCGCACCAACAGGTCCCCGGGAGGAGAGCCCGGGCGAAGCGCGCACCAACAGGTCCCCGGGAGGAGAGCCCGGGCGGGGCGCGCACCAACAGGTCCCCGGGAGGAGAGCCCGGGCGGAGCGCGCACCAACAGGTCCCCGGGAGGAGAGCCCGGGCGGGGCGCGCACCAACAGGTCCCGGGGAGGAGAGCCCGGGCGAAGCGCGCACCAACAGGTCCCCGGGAGGAGAGCCCGGGGGGAGCGCGCACCAACAGGTCCCCGGGAGGAGAGCCCGGGGGGAGCGCGCACCAACAGGTCCCCGGGAGGAGAGCCCGGGCGGAGCGCGCACCAACAGGTCCCCGGGAGGAGAGCCCGGGCGGAGCGCGCACCAACAGGTCCCCGGGAGGAGAGCCCGGGCGAAGCGCGCACCAACAGGTCCCCGGGAGGAGAGCCCGGGGGGAGCGCGCACCAACAGGTCCCCGGGAGGAGAGCCCGGGCGGAGCGCGCACCAACAGGTCCCCGGGAGGAGAGCCCGGGCAGAGCGCGCACCAACAGGTCCCCGGGAGGAGAGCCCGGGCGGAGCGCGCACCAACAGGTCCCCGGGAGGAGAGCCCGGGGGGAGCGCGCACCAACAGGTCCCCGGGAGGAGAGCCCGGGCGAAGCGCGCACCAACAGGTCCCCGGGAGGAGAGCCCGGGGGGAGCGCGCACCAACAGGTCCCCGGGAGGAGAGCCCGGGCGGAGCGCGCACCAACAGGTCCCCGGGAGGAGAGCCCGGGCAGAGCGCGCACCAACAGGTCCCCGGGAGGAGAGCCTGGGGACCCAGTCGAAGGCGTTCCCCACGAGAAATAAGGTTCCCCCTCCACGACAACACCAGAGCTGGCTGCAGGCTCGGCGCCGGCTCCCGCTCGCCCCTCCAGAGCCCAGGGCGCGCCAGGTGCAGCTGCGCCTCCACAAACACACGCACGGCAGGGCCCGGGAGCCCCGGCATCAGGGCACGCCTGCATCTCTGCCCCTTCCCAAACTTGAGGAGTTTCTAGAATCCAGCTAAGCTGCAATGGGCACCCAGGATCCCGTCTTCTCCGCCGCTGCCCACTGTGGTGACTGCACTGGCTTGCGATCGTATTCAGAACAAGAAAAGAGGGGCGGTGGAAAAGGGGGACGGGCCATGTTGACTGAGGATGAGCTGACCTTCTGGGGCCTGCACCGTCCTCCCACCGGGAAGGGGACAGGACACCTGCGGGCTGACGGTCAGAAACTGGCCCCATCCCGGCCAGGCCGAACGCTGTCAGCAGAAGCCTCCCGGGTCCCGGATCAGGAATGTCCTGCGTGGCCGCCTGCGCCCGTTACAGTCACTGAACCTCCCTGGACGGGTTATTATCACCCCGAGGCAGCAGCGTGCACGGGGCTCTCCCGCTGCCGCACACACTGTTGAGTCTGCAAAGACGCAGAATGACACGGATCTACCACTGTGGGGTCATGCAGAGGAGTCTCCCTGCCCCGAAAAACGTCGTGTGGCACCGACGCACCCCTCCCTCCCCGTAACCCCGGCAACCCCCGATCTGTTTCCTGTCTCCATCGTTTTCCTTTTCCCGAGTGTCCTACACTTGGAGCCAGCAGTCTCCAGCCATCTCAGACTGGCCTCTTCTCCTGCAACCTTCCACACCACCTCTCACGCCCACCACAGCTCCCCACCCTCAGCGCCCCTTCCCACTCCTCTTAGGGGGACGCCCCTCTCCACGTCCTTCTCTTCCACCTCCTTCCCTTCCCTTCCAGCCGTCCCTGGATCCCTCCAGCCTTCTCATTTCCCTACTGTCCTTGAGGATTCAGAAGTCGGCCTCTGACCCCCTCTAAGTCTCCAAACAGAAGCTTAAAGACAGCCCCAGAGGGAGTGTGTTCAAACCACCAGGAGACGATTTAAACAAGTGCGCCCAGTCCCCCACGATGTGGGGCGCAAACTCACAGGGCAGAGGCGCCGCCCAGTCCCCCACCATGCGGGGCGCAAACTCACAGGGCACAGGGCAGAGGCGCCGCCCAGTCCCCCACGTTGCGGGGCGCAGACTCACAGGGCACAGGGCAGAGGTGCCGCCCAGTCCCCCACGTTGCGGGGCGCAGACTCACAGGCAGAGGCGCCGCCCAGTCTCCCACAATGCGGGGCACAAACTCACAGGGCACAGGGCAGAGGCAGTTCCCCACCATGCGGGGCGCAAACTCACAGGCAGAGGCGCCGCCCCTTGAGTTCAGACCAGCACCACACACGGACGGCCTCCCAAACGCAGCTGGGGGAACCAGATTAGGAGCCAACCTCCTGTGATCTCCCTCCCAAAGATCAAACCCGAAATGCGGGGGAAGCCAGCCGATGGAGGTGCGATCCTCACGCTCAGGCCACACGCCCCGTCCGGCCACGCCGGGTGACACACGCCCCTGCGGACTTTACTGCCACGTTTCCTCTTTCCGTACAAGGCTGTTGGAACACGGCCGGGCACAGTGGCTCACGCCTGTCATCCCAGCACTCTGGGAGGCCGAGGTGGGCGGATCACCTGACGTCGGGAGTTCAAGACCAGCCTGGCCAACACGGCGAAACCCCGTCTCTACTAAAAATACAAAATTAGCTGGGCGTGGTGGCGGGCGCCCGTCATCCCAGTAACTCCAGAGGCTGAGGCAGGAGAATCGCTTGAACTCAGGAGGCGGAGGTTGCCGTGAGCCGAGATCCCACCATGGCACTCCAGCCTGGGGGACAAGAGAGAGACTTCGTCTTAAAAAAAAAAAAAAAAAGACTTTCGGAACACAGCCTCAACATCCTGAAGTGCACACAAACACAGAGATTTAAAGACTCTGACCTGGAGCCCTCAAACCCCCTCCAGATGCAGCCCCCACTCTGCCTCCCTGGAACCCCTACGTCCTGTCCACACCCGGCGGGGCCGCCACGGGGCTCTCTATCCACTACCGTGTGCAGGGACGGGCCGTCCACACCCGGCGGGGCCGCCATGCGGCTGTCTATACACGACTGTGTGCAGGGACTGGCCGTCACAGAGGTGTGTGTGCACCACAGGCCAGCAGGGAATCGGTGAGGCCTGTTTTCAGCCTGTGTCCCCCACACTCCTACGCTGACGAGACAACACTGCCATCTGGGCCAAGGAAGGCCCTCACGGCACCCGAATCTCCACTGTCCTTCTCCCGTGGGGACACAATCGTACCACCAACCTCTAATGCTCCTAAAATGCCCAGAAGACCTTTATGCGAAATTTTCATACAGATCTCTTCACTTTTCATTCTCACTAAACACACATGTGTTCCGATGGCTTGTTTTAGAATAAAAATGTGTCTTCCATGGGCAAACACAAGGGCTTTTGTGAAGTCCTAGATGTAAAAGGCTTACGAAGGCAACCTACCCTTTGTGAGAAAATGTTTTTCTGAACATGCAAAGCTAACAGCATAGCTAGTAACAGGCAAACCCGTGGGACACGAAGATGGCTCAGAATTCTGTCCTCACCCCACAGGTGCCGTCTGCAGAGTGCGGCTTCCTCCCTGTTTGAAAGCCCTGAGAGGACAGGCTCCAGCGGATTCAAAACCTGTCCACCTCATCTCAGGAAACGGCACGGTTCTCTCTGTCAACACAAGAGGAGGGAGGGACGAGGCTCTTTACACAGTTTCCATGGTTGCAGATTCTCGAAGGTTACAAGAAGAGTTCTGAACACCTTCCTTCCTCCTCACAATGAGACTCTCATCGGTGCTGACTATGAAACCGTGAATAGGTCATTGTTATGAGGGCAGTAAGAACTGAACGCAGACAGGCACACACCTGATACAAAAGCTACGGTCCCTAGGCAAGCTCACGGCCCCCGCACGAAACCTTCAGAAACCCTGAGCTCCTGCACTGAGGGTTCTGGGTGCTTTTCTGTCTTATGACATGTTTGTTAAGAACTTCTAATGAAACATTAAAATAAGCACACCTGTGTGCATATGCACCTGTGTGCATGCACCTATGTATGTGTGTGTACACACCTGTGTGTGTGCATCTGTGTATGTGTGTATGCACCTGTGTATGTATTTGTGTGTATGCACCTGTGTGTGTATGCACCTGTGTGTATGCACCTGTGTGTGTATGCACCTGTGTGTATGCACCTGTGTGTATGCACCTGTGTGTGTGTTTGTATGCACCTGTGTATGTGTGTATGCACCTGTGTATGTGTATGCACCTATGTGTGTTTGTGTGTATGCACCTGTGTGTACCTGTGTGTGTGTTTGTGTGTATGCACCTGTGTGTACCTGTGTGTGTGTTTGTGTGTATGCACCTGTGTGTATGCACCTGTGTGTATGCACCTGTATGTTTGTGTGTATGCACCTGTGTGTATGCACCTGTGTGTTTGTGTGTATGCACCTGTGTGTGTGTGTGTGCACCTGTGTGTGTGATGCACACGCACGCATGTTTATCTCCAAATACCCAGTTCTAACGTTCTAGAATGCAGGCAGCTGGCCTGATAAAAATCACGGGTTAGGTGGATACCAAAACTACTGAGTAGCTTCCAGAAATGAGAGAAGAACTAAATAAACGGATAGAAATGTAATCAAGGAAGTGCAAGATGTGTACCCGGGAAACTACACAGCGTAGCTGAACAAAACCTGAATAAATGGAAAGTCCTTTGTTCCTGGATTGGAAAACATTGTTAAGGTATCAATGAACCCAAATTGATCCACAGATTCAAAGCAATCCCAATCAAAATTCCAACAGGCTTTTCTTGCTGGAAAGCGAGTTTTAAAGAACAGGCTTGGACTCTCACTACCGGCTTTCAAAATTTGCTGGAAAGTTACACTAATCTGGACAGGGCCATGAAGGTGAGAGGATGCACATACAGCAATGGGAATAACATAGTAATGAACACAGATGTACGTACTCAACTGACTTCCAACAACACAATTCCATGGGGGGAAAAGACTCACCAACATATGGTGCTGGGGTCCTCCCCATACCTCACCTCATACCACGTAGAAAAACTGACCTGAACTGGATCACAGGACGAAACGCAAACGTAAAACCACGAAGCTTTCTGAAGACAAACAGAAAATCTTTGACACCTTGGGCTATACAAACAGTTTGTAATAAGACACAAAAAATGAGAGTCATAAAAGAAAAAAGCTGGAAAACTAAACACTTCTGCTCTCTGAAAGACACTGAAGAAAACAAAAAGCAAGCCGGAGTCGAGAGAAATACGCACAAACCACATTGTCTTACCAAGGACTCGCCCACAGTTTTACGTGAAGAGCTCTCGCAACTCAGTGAAAACATAACCCGATTTAAAAAGCACACAAACGATCTGAACAGATGCTTCACAGCGGAAACCACATGAATGCAAAATAAGCACCTGAAAATGCGATCGAAACCGTGCCATGCTGGCCGGCTGTGCTTGCCCTCGCCTGTCATCCCAGCACTTTGGGAGGCCGAGGTGGGAGGATCCCTTGAGCCCAGGAGTTTGAGACCCGCCTGGGCAACACAGCAAGACCCCATCTCTACAAAAGTTATAAAAGCGGCCGGACGTGGTGGCACATACCTGTGGTCCCGGTTTTCAGAAGGCTGAGGTGAAGGCTGCAGTGAGGTACGATCACGCCACTGCACACCAGCCCGACAACAGAGCGAGACTCCGAGTCAAAGAAACAAACAAGAGAAACGGTCACACATTCATCGGAGTGGCTGAAATCACAAAGGCCAGCAGCATCGAGGGCTGGTGAGTGTGGAAGAGCTGGGGGAGCACCCTCCCACGTGGCGGGTGGAAATGTGAGATGGGAAAACCACTCTGGAAGACAACGGGGCTCCTTCAAGCTTTTTTGTTGCTAAGTTTCTTTAAACTTACGCTTACCATACAAGCCAGCAATTCCACACCGAGGCACTTACCCAAGAGGAATGAGATCATCCATCCACACGAACCCACACGTGCATGTTCACAACAGCCTGACTCCTAATACACAAAGAGAGGAAACGACTCACACGGCCGTCCATGTTCAATGGACACACCGTGGACCATCCTCACCACAGAACCCTACGCAGGTACGAAAGGAACCAAGACGGATGCAACCACAAGGTCCAGTGTCAGACACACGACGCTGAGTTCTAGAGGAGGACGGAACACACAACGCGGACTTCTAGAGGGGATGTAACGCATAAGGCTGACTTCTAGAGGGGACAGAACGCACAAGGCTGAGTTCTAGAGAAGGCGGAATGCACAATGGTGAGTTCTAGAGCAGAACAGACTGCACAATGCTGAGTTCTAGAGGGGAGAGAACGTACGAAAGTGAATTCTAGAGGGGATGGAACGCACGATGCTTAGTTCTACAGAGGGCGGAACGCACAATGGTGAGTTCTAGAGGTAGTAGAAAAAGCAGCTCATCCGGCCGGGCGTGGTGGCTCACGCCTGTCATCCCAGCACTTTGGGAGGCCAAGGCGGGCGGATCACCTGAGGTCAGGAGTTCAAGACCAGCCTGGCCAACACAGTGAAAGTCCATCTCTACTAAAAATACAAGAATTAGCCAGGCGTAGTGGTGGGCGTCTGTAGTCCCAGCTGCCTGGGAGGCTGAGGCGGGAGAATCATCTGAACTGCGGCAGGTGGCGGTTCCAGGGAGCCAAGACTGACATTACACCACAGCCTGGGAGACAAGAGCGAAATTCCACCTCAAAAAAAAAAAAAAAAAAAAAAAAGCAGGTCATCGACATGAAGTTCTTACTTCCCCTCATAACAACTTACTTTAAAGGTGCGTTTAGGGTGCCCCCAGCAGAAGCACCCTGGCTTGCATCATCAGCCCATCGATACTGGCATTTCCTTTCCTTTCCTTTTTTTTTTTTTTGGAGACAGAGTCTCACTTTGTTGCCCCGGCGGGAGTGCAGTGGCACAGACATAGCTCACTGCAGCCTCGAACTCCGGGGACCCTCCTGCCTCAGCCTCACGAGCAGCTGGGACTTCAGGCACGAACCACCATGCCTGGCTGATTTGATTATTTTATAGACACGGGGGAGTCTCGCTACGTTGCCCAGGCTGGGCGCAAACTCCTGGCCTCAAGTGATCCTCCCTCCTCGGCCTCCCAAAGTGCTGGGATTCAGCCACTGCACCCGGCCAATGCTCACATTTGCTAATTTGTACGACGGGTCTCTCTTCCCCAGAGATGGGAGGGAGCCATTGCAAGCAGCTGGTTACGTCCGCTTTGGATGCGTCACGTAACGTTTTCACAACGGGCAGGATGCGTTTTGTCCCAATGAACAGACACGTCCTTCTAAGTTATTCGCTTCTGAAGTAAGCCACGGGTCCCAAACAGGAAGACAAGTTTAAAGCAAACTTGAGGTCCCAGACAAGCTCAGTCACTGCTTTCTGAAAACTCCTGGCATCTCCTAAGTGCAGAATCCGGCCCCTTGCGCACCCCGGCCGCCACGCCATGATCCACACGCACCCTTCCTTCTGCTTCTCCCGTTAGACCACTCCAGTCGCTCAACACGACCTGAACATCTTACCCTTTTTCTTTTTTTTTTCTTTTTTTGAGACAGAGTCTCTGTTGTTCAGGCTGCAGTGCAGTGGTGTAATGTCGGCTCACTGTAACCTCTGCCTCCCGGGTTCAAGTGATTCTCCTACCTCAGTCTCCCGAGTAGCTGGGATTACGGGGGCCCGCTACAACACCTCGCTAATTTTTGTATTTTTGGTACAGATGGGGTTTCGCCGTGTTGGCCAGGCTGGTCTTGAACTCCTGACCTCAGGCGATCCACCCACCTCAGCCTCCCAAAGTGCTGGGATTACAGGCGTGAGCGACTGTGCCTGGTCTCATTTTCACACTCTGCCCGTCATCCCTCCTGGAACAGCCTCCCTTGGTCCTGTCCCCCATACCCAATAAACTCAGTGCATTTCCCAAGTCCCACTACTCACTTCCTCCTCAAAACTTTCTCCAGGAGAGAACTGACCTCTCCCTGCTGTGAACACCTTCGGAACTTCATTTCCTCTTGTTAGAGGCTTGTTACCCGATTTACAGAATATATCATCTTTTCCCATGCACCCAGATGGCCTTGTTTGCACAGACCTGACCTTCCGTCGATATTCCCAGCCCTAGGAGAATTCACGCAAAGTCACAACATTCAAGCATTTACCTTAGTGTCTGGCTGTCATTCAACACGTTTAATGACAAAATGGCAGCTCATCGGCAATCCCACTGAGGAAGCAAGCCGTGGAGGGGAAACCATCATCACGAGGGCACGCTTCTGGAGTCCTGGCCCTCCCCTCACATACAACTTCCTCAGTAAATGAGGGATGTGGGCAAGACTTCCTAAGGTGCTCAGGTTTTGCAGCTCACCGGGAAAGTGCATTGGGCCGGAGCTCATGAGATACGTCCTGGGGCCCTGAGTCCCTTCCTGGATCGGGATCGGGAGGGCCTGAGCCAGGCGGTCTCCAAGCTGCCTCCATTTCTGGTTCACGTTTTCGTCGACACGTACTTTTGGAAAACATTCTAGATCCATCAGAACATGGACAACCACCAGGAATTTAGAACCCAAGGAGCTCACCTCGGACTGCCACCCACCTCTCACTCAGCAAGTAGAGGCTGGTCCACTGGGGCTGGAAAACTATGGTGCTACATAAATAATCACTTCATGACACGCTTATTAGTGCTGCTGATGGAAGGCCGGTGCTCAGCGGAAAAAATTTCAAACGGTATAAACAAGTTCCAAGGGAACATTCTGAGTATTTCAGGCTTTCGTCGTATTCTCGGGTCACAAGACGCACCAGCCATATGTGTGTCTAAAACATCTGGAAGCAATGTTTTATTGCTTTAAACTGCATAGTATAAAACGACAGGAAGCATTTTAAAAAATACACTGCTGTCGGTGGGCACGGTGGCTCACGCCTGTCATCCCAGCACTTTAGGAGGCCGATGTGGGCGGATCACGAGGTCAGGAGATTGAGATCATCCTGGCTAACACGGTGAAATCCCATCTCTACCAAAAATACAAAAAAATAGCCAGGTTTCGTGGCGGTGGGCGCCTGTAGTCCCAGGTACTCGGGAGGCTGAGGCAGGAGAATGGCGTGAACCCAGGAGGCGGAGCTTGCAGTGAGCCGAGATGGTTCCACTGCACTCCAGCCTGGGTGACAGGGCAAGACTCCGTCTCAAAAAAAAAAAAGAGACTGATTGCCATCACTTTATCCTGATAACCACCTACCACACACTGGTTCCGGCCGGTTTAGAGGGGCTGCAAACTTGCTTCACCTTTTGACCTGGGGGGGCCTAACTATATATACTGCATTGAAATGTTAAGTCTCCACTCCAAGGTCAACTTGGAGTGGAGGTAACAGGCATATTTGTTCAACACCCATGGGTCAGGACTCCCTTGGTGAATATCCATAGCGCTTCCTGTAACTTCTTGCATACATACACTTGGCCAACCCACTCAGCATAAATTCCTGTCTCATGTTTTCTTTCCCCCAAGTGCTTGCTTTTAGTTTAGTTTTGTTTTTTTTTCCGGGATGGAGTCTTGCTCTGTTGCCCAGGCTAGGGTGCAGCCTCGGCCTCCCAGGTTCTAGTGATTCTCCTGCCTCAGCCTCCCGGCTTAGCTGAGATTACAAGCACATTGGCCGGAGGCTGTGCTTCTCACCTGCAGTGAATAATCACCTTCCGTGAAATAAATGACGTTCAAGAAATACAGTGGCACTCTGGGTAACATAGCAAGACCTCCTGTCTGAAAAAAAAAACAAAAAAAAACAAGAACAAAAATTAGCCTGGCGTGACGGTGCACGCCTGTAATCCCAGCTACTGGGGAGGCTGAGGCGGTAAGTCCAGCTGCTTGTGCCACTGCACTCCAGTCTAGGAGACAGAACAAGACCCTGTCTCCAAAAAAAATTTAAAATAAATGAAAAACGGGCCGGGCGCGGTGGCTCGCGTCAGTCATCCCAGCACTTTGGGCGGCCGAGGCGGGCGGATCACTTGAGGTCAGGAGTTCGAGACCAGCCTGGCCAATATGGTGAAACCCCATCTCTACTAAAAATACAAAAACGAGCCGGACGTGGTGGCGGGTGCCTGTCATCCCAGCTCCTCGGGAGGCTGAGGCAGGGGAATCGCTTGAACCCGGGAGGCGGAGGTTGCAGTGAGCCGAGATGGGGCCATGAGCCCGGGCGACAGAGCAAGACTCCGTCTCACGATAAAATTAAATCAAAATAAAATAAAGAGAGGCCGGGCGCGGTGGCTCAAGCCTGTGATCCCAGCACTGTGGGCGGCCGAGGCGGGCGGATCACTTGAGGTCAGGAGTTCGAGACCAGCCTGGCCAATATGGTGAAACCCCATCTCTACTAAAAAATACAAAAACGAGCCGGACGTGGTGGCGGGTGTCTGTCATCCCAGCTCCTCGGGAGGCTGAGGCAGGGGAATCGCTTGAACCCGGGAGGCGGAGGTTGCAGTGAGCCGAGATGGGACCACGAGCCCGGGCGACAGAGCAAGACTCCGTCTCACGATAAAATTAAATTAAAATAAAATAAAATAGAGAATGGAATAGAATAGAATAAAATAAACAGGAAGAAAGCCTTTCTACCTTTATAAATTGTGTGATATTTAGGTTAACAACTGTCAGTGACGGAATGTTCAGTACGTGGGACCTTCTGGTCTGTGTGTGTGGGGTGTGGGGGGGCTGGGTCGGGGCGGGGAACAGACTCCGTATGAAACCGTTTTGGGGTCTGACGCTCTCCCACCTGCCTCCACCGCGCAGCCACGCGTCCGCTCTGCTTCCAGAGCCACCTGCGCAGGTGTCAGCAGAAGGAAGAGTCACTTACTACTCTCGTCCCTGCGGATCTACGGGTGCCTCGAGCGTGGGGCGCGTTCCTGGGGCTGGAGGCGGCGCCCAGGGGCAGCGCGGGGCCCGGGCCGGGGGTTGCCGCGAGGTCGAGCCCGCCGGGTCTGGGGGCGGCGAGCGGGGCTGCGGGCCAGGCCCCGGGCAGCTCCCGGTCCCCCGCGGTCGGCAGGTCCCGCCCGGGCGCCTTGATCCGGCGCAGGCATTCCTGCAGCATCCGCTGCGTGCTGGCCTCGCTGAGCCAGTACAGGAACAGCTCGTCCACCTTCATCTTCAGCACCGGCTGCAGCACCTTGCCGGGCGGCATGGCGGGGGCTGGGCCCGGGGCGCCCCGGAACGCCCGCACCCCGCCCCGGGGGCTTCGGTCCGGCCCGCACGGACCTGCGTGATGCGAGCCCCGCCCGCTGAGGGGGCGCGGCGCAGGGAACAAGGCCCGCGCCTCGGGAACTGCGCAGACTCGCGGGGCGCGGGGAGACCGAGGAGGGGGCGCGGTCCGGCCCGCGCTGCTCAGGGCAGCTTCAAAACGGGCGCGCCGGCCGCGCTCCCAAACAACGGCGCCCGCGCTCACGTCACTGCGCCGCGTCATCGCGACGACGTCATCACGAGGCGACGCCGCCGCCGCTGGCCCCGAGCGCACCGCGGCCCTCGGAGCCTTTACAGGAGGCTTTGGTGGGGCCAAGCGGCTGCGGTCAGGACGGAGGAGGGGCTCTGGCGGCCGTCCCGCCCGAGCTCTTTCTGCGTTTTGGGATTTAAGAGGTGCGGCCCATGGCGGCGAGGCGGCCTTAGAGCGGCGGAGATGCGAGCATGCGCAGTGCGTGCCTGCCAGAGCGAGGGGAGGGGCAGCCTCCGCATGGAGCATGCGCCGTGCGTAGCGGTGGAGGCGCTTCCTCCGGGAGGCCGGTCGGGTGAGCATGCGCAGTGCCTGCCCGCGGGGCGCGAGGCCGAGGCTGGAAGGTGTGTGAGCGGGCGGGGCTGGGGGACGGGAGTGCGCCTGCGCAGTGGGAGGCACCGGGAACGAGCGAGCATGCGGGGTGCGCGCCCGCCGAGCTCGGGAGCGAGCGTGCGGCCTGCGGGAGCGCGCGGGGGAAAAATCAACGCAACTTTTCAATATAACGGGCTCCGTGGGACCCACAGGGCCCCGTTTCTGGTAGCTTTGCTTATCAGACAGTAAAGACAGGTTGGAGGCGTTGGACCCCTGTAAACGTTGCAGTTCTGGGATGAGCGTCCATTGCTTTGAAAATTGCAAAAATCGTCTACGTCCGGGGACCTGACGTTAGTTCTTTAAATCACTTGACCCAGGAGTTGTGTGTGTTTGTGCTTTCAAGAGTGTCCGTCAAGACATTGCGTTATCTTCTCTGTGGCACACATGCACCTCTTTCCTTTACGTCTTGCCCCCGACCCTTTTAATAATGTTTATATCAACATAGGGTTTTAGCTGGTTTTGCCCCTTTTTAGAGTAAATTCAAGGTCTTTTATGAGCCAGGGTCTCCTACTTCTGAGCTGCATCAATCGAGCTAGACTCAATAAGGAACTCTTTTTTTAAGTTTATTTATTTATTTATTGAGATGGACCCTCGCTCTGTCCCCCAGGCTGGAGTGCAATGGTGAGATCTCGGCTCACTGCAACCTCTGCCTCCCAGGTTCAAGGGATCCTCCTGCCTCAGCCTCCCGAGCAGCTGGGATTACAGGCGCCCGTCACCACGCTTGGCTAATTTTTTGTATTTTTGGTAGAGACGGGATTTCACCACGTTGGCCAGGCTGGTCTCGAACTCCTGACCTCAAATGATCCACGCGCCTCGGCCTCCCAAAGTGCTGGGATGACAGGCGTGAGCCACCGCGCCCGGCCTAAATAACTCTTTTCGTTCGTTTGAGACAGGGTTTTGGTCTGTCACCCAAGCTGCGATCTTAGCTCAGAGCAGCCTTGATCTCCCGGCTCAAGCAATCCTCCAACCTCAGCCTTCCAAGCAGCTGGGACAACAGGCACACGCCACCATGCCTGGCTAATTTTTAATTTTGTTGTTGATAGGGAGAAGGTCTGGCTCTGTTGCCCAAGCTGGTCTCACACTCCTGGCCTCAAGCCCTCCTCCTGCCTTTGCCTCTGTCTTGGCCTCCTGGGATTCCAGGCGTGAGCCACCGCGCCCGGCGTCAATCAGTCATCAACGATGGTTTTGTGTTGCGTCCGTCCTGATTTCAATTTCAGGTTGTGTGCCATGACTGGACATAAAAATCCGAGCGCTCTTGGTCAGAAGAGCCGCATCACGCAGGAATTCTGTGAACTTATTTTGACTAACCGGGAAGCACACGTGTGTGTGTGTGTGTGCGCGCGACCCCGTGATTTCTGCGGGGCAGTGGATATATTAATACAGATCTCTGTTTAGAGTGTGTCTCCTACACAGGCGTCTTTTCAAAGAACAAACGTGGTGTTCATTGAGTCCCTGTGTGAGGCATCACTGCGGTTGTGAGGGGAAAGGGTTCCTTTCAACGCTAGCACAAGAGGGCTTTATCTGCCAGGGTCCTGGGGCGCAGTGGTGAGGCCCAGGGCCAACGGGACAGAAATAAACTCAGGGCAGAAACAGAATGTTTCTTCAGTCTGCGCTGGGGCCTCGGCGCAGGCTCTGCTGTGGGAGAACAAAGAGGTGCTGTCGGGCCCCCAGGCCGGCAGGGCATGAGGTGTGCAGAGCTTGCTGGGATGTGGCCAGCTCCAATTATCCAAGCTGCCCTACAGCAGGATGGACGCCCTGCCCGTTCGGGTGTGTCCGTCTTGCAGGGCCGCTGGGTGGCCAGTGGAGTCGTCCTGGGGAGAGAACAGTGAGGGCAGGCCGGGTGCAATGGCTCACGCCTGTCATCCCAGCACTTTGGGAGGCCGAGGCAGGAGGATTGTTCGAACCCAGGAGGTCAAGACCAGCCTGGGCAACATGGCAACACCCCATCTCTAGAGAAAATGTGAAAGTTAGCTGGACATCGTCGTGTGCACCTGTGGTCCCAGCTACTCGGGAAGCTGAGGTGAGAGACCGTAACTGTGGCAGGAGGAGGCCAGGCACTGTGACGGATACCTCCTCGCAAACCTGGGGGCAGTGGCAGGCGCCTGTAATCCCAGCTACTTGGGAGGCTGAGGCAGGAGAATTGCTTGAACCTGGGAGGCGGAGGTTGTGGTGGGCCGGCATCGTGCCACTGCACCCCAGCCCGGGCAGCAGAGTGAGACTCCATCTCAAAAAAATAAGTAAAAATAAAAAGCGAGAACGGGGAGGGAAGAGTAGAGAGGAAGATCCCGGAAGACTCTGATCCTCTGTGGGATGTAGACCCAGGAACAAAGCTGGGTCAGCTTCCTTGGGAGGTGAGGAAGGTGGGAGCCATGACGGTTGTAGAGGGAGAGCAGCTCCTCCCTTCACCTACCTGAACCCGGGTCTCCTGTGTGGCCACAGCCTCTGCAGCCCACAGGGCCCCACGTTGTGAGGTTCACACACCTGCAGCTGCTCAGAAATGCAAACTCACCCCCTGCATGACGTGCTCTGGATATCAGTCGGCCTTCACACCATAGCCCTGGGCTGGCCCAAAGCTCCCAGCTAGGCGTATGCAGTGAGAGCTCAAACAGGGATCAAGTTTCTATCTGCTGCTTGCGTTCCGCATGATGACTTACAAAAAGAAAAAAGAAAGAAAGAAAGAAATCCTGGCCGGGCGCGGTGGCTCACGCCCGTCATCCCAGCACTTTGGGAGGCCGAGGCGGGCGGATCACGAGGTCTAGAGATCGAGACCAGCCTGGCCAACATGGTGAAACCCCATCTCTACTAAAAATACAAATGTCAGCCAGGCGAGGTGGCAGATGCCTGTAGTCCCAGCTACACAGGAGGCTGAGGCAGGAGAATTGCTTGAACCCGGGAGACTGACATTGCAGTGAGTCGAGATCGTGCCATTGCAGTCCAGCCTGGGTGACAGAGCGGGACTCTGTCTCAAAAACAGAACAAAACAAACAGAAATAATCTCTGTTTCTGTCAGTTGACTCCAAAGCAGCCACAAATGCATGTAAGTTTGACGTAAAGTCAGTTTTCTCTCAAAGTAGCTAATGAGTTTTGTGTGAAGGTTCTTTTCTTTTTCTTTTTTCTTTTTTATTTTGGAGACGGAGTCTCGCTCTGTCGCCCAGGCTGGAGTGCAATGGCGCGATCTCGGCTCAATCCAACTTCTGCCTCCCGGGTTCACGCCGTCTCCTGCCTCAGCCTCCCCAGTAGCTGGGACTACAGGCGCCCGACCACCACACCCGGCTCATTTTTTCTATTTTTAGTAGAGACGGGGTTTCACCGTGTTAGCCAGGATGGTCTCGATCTCCTGACCTCGTGATCCGCCTGCCTCGGCCTCCCAAAGTGCTGGGATGACAGGCGTGAGCCACCGCGCCCGGCCTTTTTTTATTTATTTTTGAGACAGGGTCTTGCTCTGTCTGTCACCCAGGCTGGAGTGCAGTGGCATCGTCATAGTTCACTGTAGCCTCAACCTCCCAGGCTCAAGCAATCCTCCCACCTCACCCTCCAAGTAGCTGGGACCACAGGTATGTGCCACCACACCTGGCTAATTTTTGTATCTTTTTGTAGAGGTGGGCATCTTGCTTTGTTGCCCAGGCTTGTCTCAAACTCCTGACCCCAAGCGATCCTCCTGCCTCGGCCTCCCAGAGTGATGCGGTCACACCTGTCATCCCAGCACTTTGGGAGGCCGAGGTGGGCGGATCACAAGGTCAGGAGTTCGAGACCAGCTTGGCCAATATGGTGAAACCCCCGTCTGTATTAAAAATGCAAAAATTAGGCCGGGCGTGGTGGCTCACGCCTGTCATCCCAGCACTTTGGGAGGCCGAGACAGGCGGATCACGAGGTCAGGAGATCGAGACCATCCTGGCTAACACGGTGAAACCCCGTCCCTACTAAAAAATACAAAAAACTAGCTGGGCGAGGTGGCGGGCACCTGTAGTCCCAGCTACTCGGGAGGCTGAGGCAGGAGAATGGCGTAAACCTGGGAGGCGGAGCTTGCGGTGAGCCGAGATGGCGCCACTCACTCCAGCCTGGGCAACAGGGCAAGACTCCGTCTCAGAAAAAAAAAAAAAAATGCAAAAATTAGCCGGATGTGGTGGCGGGCACCTGTAATCCCGGGTACTCGGGAGGCTGAGGCAGGAGAATGGCTTGAACCCGGTGGGGGCGGAGGTTGCAGTGAGCTCAGAAGGTGCCACTGCTCTCCGGCCTGGGCGACAGAGCGAGACGCCCTCTGAAAAAAAACAAAGACCGTAACTGTGGCAGGAGGAGGCCAGGCACTGTGACGGATACCTCCTCGCAAACCTGCGGAAGACAGGATGGAAAGGGTGCTGTGGGTCAAGGTTCCCAGGGACGTCTGCAAGCTGTGGGGCTTTTCATGAGCTCCCGGGAGAGAGCACCCCGGTGAGGGTCTTCCTACCTCTTCGTAACTGCTTCAGGCCGTGTCCTCATCCGTCTTCCAGAAACCAGGAACCGTTCACACAGACCCCCGCTTTTGTCCCGAGCGGCCTCCGCCGCCACTTGCTTGGCAAAATAAAAGGTAAGTGGAAAAAGCCCCGCTTTCCGTTTTCATCTCTAATTGAATTCTCTGCTGACCTGTCGGTTCCCCACGGCTGTGTGTCGGGTTCTGATGAGGAGGAAAAGACAGTCTGTGTTTGGATAATACGATGTTCAGCAAAACCTTCAACGCAATTTCCTCTCCCCAGAGACGGTGTATCTTCTAGGATTGAATGAAATCCCTTATTCGTAGGGAAAAACGTTCCAATTTCATCTGAATATTCAGCGTGCCGCCGCGGCCGCGGTGATGGATGGATGGCGTGTGGAAATACCACGGTTCCAGCCGTCAGACGTCCACTCCCTGAAGAAATAAGGAAGCCCGTTCACTTTTCTATCAGGCGCCGAAATGTGCCTTGCGTGGCGAGGGCCCCGGCCTTCTCTGATTACCTTACTCATCCCATCTCCGTTTAAAAGGAGAAAAAAAAGAAAAAAGGTCGTGTGGTCACCAATGAAGAATTAATGGAAGCGAGACCGGGCGACGGATGCGGGGCCGAGGGAGGGCCAGAGGCGGCCGCCACGTGCCGCTGTTTACATGAAGTCGCAGAGATTCCAGGGACGAGTGACGTCGCCTTGTCAGAAGCTGCTGGGCCAGGGGAACCTGACAACTCTCTCCTAAGATGAATTTAGAAAACGGGAAGATTGAATCTGTGGAGGTGATGGAGGATCAGAAGCCCATCATGACCGACACAGGGTCGTCGCCAGCCCGGAGGATGAGGCTTCTGACTTCCAGGGTGCGGACGGGACTCAGAACCGGGGGTGGGACCGTGTCAAGCCTGGGAATCGGTGGCCAGAAATGAAAAGACTGTGAGCCTGGGACGAGCGGTGGCCGGGCTCTGTGGTGGCTTTTTATCATATTCTAGGAGATTTTCGGGAGGAAATGTTTGCAGAGGACACGCAGACGGCGTTTTCTTTTCTCTCTCTCTCTTTTTTTTTTTTTTTTGAGACGGAGTCTCACTCTGTCGCCCAGGCTGGAGTGCTGTGGCGCAATCTCAGCTCACTGCAAGCTCCGCCTCCCGGCTTCAAGCGATTCTCCTGCCTCAGCCTCCCGAGTACCCAGGATGACAGGCACCTGCCACCACGCACGGCTCATTTTTATATTTTTAGGAGAGACGGGGTTTCACCGTGTTGACCAGGCTGGTCTCGATCTCCTGACCTCATGATCCACCCGCCTCGGCCTCCCGAAGTGCTGGGGATGACAGGCAGGAGCTGCCGCGCCCGGCCAGCATTTTCTATCTTTAGTTCACCCACTGACTGCGTGTATTTTGGTGGTGTTCATCGTAGTAATACATGTCATGTGCCTGTCTCTGATTGAACTCATTAGAAACAGGTTTTCCTATGTGCATCTCTTATTTTTCTTGGTCATGCGTGGAGCTGAGGTCTCTTTTTCTCTCTCTTTCTCTCTTCCTTTGGAGACAGGGCCTCGCTCTGTTACCCAGGCTGCAGTGTGGTTTTACGATCCCACCTGCAGCCTCCACCTCCCAGGCTCAAGTGATCCTCCAACCTCAGCCTCCTGAGCAGCCGTGCACCACCACGCCCGCCTAATTTTTTTCATTTTTTTTCTAGAGACGGGTTGTGACTATGTTGCCCAGGCTGGTCTCAAACTCATGGCCTCAAGCAATCCTCCTGCCTCAGCCTCCCAAAGTGCTGGGATTTCAGGCGTGAGCCTCCGCACGCAGCCTGGAATCCTTTTAATAAGTACCTTCCTCTTATCCACGACCCAGAACGTCATCACACTGTAAGCAGTCATTTAGGGTTTTGAAATAATTATATTTTTAATTTTTTTTTTTTTTTTTTTGAGACGGAGTCTCACTCTGTCGCCCAGGCTGGAGTGCAGTGGCCAGATCTCAGCTCACTGCAAGCTCCGCCTCCCGGGTTTACGCCCTTCTCCTGCTTCAGCCTCCCGAGTAGCTGGGACTACAGGCACCTGCCACCACACCCGACTAATTTTTGTATTTTTAGTAGAGACGGGGTTTCACTATGTTAGCCAGGCTGGTCTCCAACTCCTGGCCTCGTGATCCGCCCGCCTTGGCCTCCCAAACTGCTGCGATGACAGGCGTGAGCCACCGCGTCCAGCCTAATTTTTGTATTTTTAGTAGAGACGGGGTTTCGCCATGTTGGCCAGGATGGTCTCGAACTGCTGACCTCAAGGGAACTGCCCGCCTCAGCCTCCCAAAGTGCTGGGATGACAGGTGTGAACCACCGCCCACGGCCTGGCTTCTTATTTGGAAATAGCGTCCTTGCAGATGTGATTAACTGAAGGACCTGGAAATGAGATCGTCCTGGAATAGGACCGGTTCTGAATCTAATGACAGACATCGTTCTGAGAGACAGAAGAGGAGACACAGACACAGAGGAGGAGGCCACGTGGAGACGGAGGCAGAGACTGGAGTGATGCGGCCACAAGCCCAGGGACGCCGGGAGCCC
The DNA here is from genome assembly GCF_047675955.1 of Chlorocebus sabaeus. Taxonomy (NCBI): domain Eukaryota; kingdom Metazoa; phylum Chordata; class Mammalia; order Primates; family Cercopithecidae; genus Chlorocebus; species Chlorocebus sabaeus. The sequence goes on along the minus strand of NW_027327775.1, from coordinate 51,835 downwards.
CCAGGAGCTGGGAGAGGCAGGAGGGATTGTTCCCTAGAGCCTCTGGAAGGAACGCAGCCCTGAGACACCTTCATCTCAGACTCATGATATGTCCAGGACAAGGACAGGATCGATTCCTGTTGTTTTAACCTGCCAACGAGCAACAGCGAATGCACTGGTGACGTGGACCCATCTGTGCGTCCGTGTGCTTTGTGTGAGCCTAAAATCCGGACGTGGTCGTCGAACGGCCCAGAGGGACTTGCGGAGAAGTGGCCGGACGAGGCTGCCCCAGTCACCACGGCCGTCTCCTCCTGCCCCTGCCCCCCGCACACACCCTCCAGGACTGAAGCGGCCGTGGGCTGGCCGGGCAGGCGCCATCTGCCGTCTTTGTCTCCCGAAGGAGCCTGTGTGGAAGGAACGCCTCCGGGGAGAACAGCTGCCGTCCGGGTGCCGTTCTGGCTGCACGGATCCCGGGGGTTATTTTCAGGCCTGTTCTTCGTGCCCCAGAGGTCAGGGAGCAGCAGATTTCAGGAAGCCTTGGCCACGCGCTGCGTTATTGCTGCCGTTGAGTTCCTGGTTCCAGAATCCGAGGAATGCGATTCACTCTTAATCCCCCACCTTCAAGGCTTTGTCAGGCATTTCCGTGCAGAAACACACTTTTTTTTTTTTTTTTTTTTTTGAGACAGAGTCTTGCTGTGTTTCCCGGGCTGGAGTGCAGTGATGCGATCTCGGCTCACTGCAGCCTCCACCGCCCGGGTTCAAGCGATTCTCCTGCCTCAGCCTCCTGAGTAGCTGGGACTACAGGCACCTGCCACCACATCTGGCTAATTTTTGTATTTTTAGTAGAGACGGGGTTTCACCACGTTGGCCAGGCTGGTCTCGAACTCCTGACCTTGTGATCCACCCGCCTCGGCCTCCCGAAGTGCTGGGATGACAGGCGTGAGCCACCGCGCCCGGCTGCCTTCAGACACCTGCTCTCACCTCCATGCGCACACCTGGTTCTCAGCACCCGTGGCAGGCAGGCCGCTGAATAGGGCCTCGGCTGGGGTTTGCAGAGGTTTTCTGGGAAAAGCTACTGCAATTCAGGCGAGATAGGCAGATCTGGAGAATTCCACGGTCCCGGGGACCCAGGGCAGCTGTCGTGATTGTGGGGTGCAAGGAGCTGGTGGCCAGGTGGATCCCAGGCATGACAGCGGGTTCCACGGTGAGCTCTGGAAAACAGCTCGGGTCCTGGATTTTATATCTGGGAATCTGCTGACCACACTTGCCCACTGCTTTAGTCATAGTGTTCAGAGCAGCTACTTTTAGGCCGGGCGCGGCGGCTCACGCCTGGAATCCCAGCACTTTGGGAGGCCGAGGCGGGAGGATCACCTGAGGTCAGGAGTTCAAGACCAGCCTGGCCAACACGGTGAAACCCCGTCTCTACTAAAAATACAAAAATGAGCCGGGCGTGGTGGCAGGTGCCTGTAGTCCCAGCTACTCGGGAGGCTGAGGCAGGAGAATGGCTTGAACCCGGGAGGCGGAGGTTGCCGTGAGCCGAGATCGCGCCCCTGCACTCCAGCCTGGGGGACAACGAGACTCTGTCTAAAAAAATAAACATAAAAAAGTCAATGCTCTGTGAAAATAGAGCCCGGGGACCACGGACCCGCTAGGCACAGTCTCAAGCCACCTAGAGGAAGATAGAAAAGGGTTTTCTTTTAGATCAGTGAGATTTAAATAAGAATGGAGAGAGCACCCAGGGAGGCACAGCTGTGGTTCTGCCTCTCTGCAAAGCCAGCTGGGCAGCCCCGCCAGGAATTCCGAGGGCCGAAAGGGGCCGTGTCCGCCCCCCCATCCTAGAAATAGTCTCGGAGTCTGGGTGGGCGCCGGGGACGGGCTTTCAACAGCTCTCCTGGCCCCAACGTTCCATCCACACATTCCACGACCGGGACAGCCGCCCCCTGCCAGGGATTCGCCGGGGGTCACGCCGAGCGGCAGGAATGCTCGCGCCCGATTTAGACATCCCGCTTGGCATCTGAGGTCTGCAGGAGGAATTTTGCTTTTCCGCTGGGCTGGTCAGGGAGGAAGGAAGCTGGGGAGAAGCCGGGAGCCCCAGCCTCCACAGTGCCTGCCCTTCCAATAAACGAGCCAGGCCCCCGGACGGGGATGGCAGCCCCCCTCGTAGGCAGCATGACCTCAGGCCTGGGGAATGTGCCACCTTCCGAAGGAGAAGGGCGCTGGGTGCCCCCCGCGGGGAACCTTGACACAGCGTCTCCCTCCTTCCTCCAGGGCCCACGGCCGAGCTCGGTGCTGCCGGAGACCTGGGGGTGTGGGGTGTGGGGTGCAGAGCAGAGGAGAACCCCAATCCCCGGGACTTAGGTCTTTTTCTCTGCAGTAAGAGGACCTGCGTGGTTACCACCCGGGAGCCCTTGTCTTTGCGGCTCAGCTGTGTTTAGGTGCCCGTTGCTGGGTGATACGGGGAGACACAAACAGACCTCGGTCAGCCGGGGCCGGGGCAGGAGCAGGTGCAGCTGGACTGCAGGGCAAGGGCCGGCTGCTGCCCACAATCATACTGAGAAGCACGTCACAGCCGTTGCAGGGGAAATGGCTCCTTTTATTTTTTATTTATTTGATAATGATGGTTTTTGGTTTTTTTTTTTTTTTTTTTTTTTTTGAGACGGAGTCTCGCTCTGTCGCCCAGGCTGGAGTGCAGTGGCCGGATCTCAGCTCACCACAACCTCCGCCTCCCGGGTTCGAGTGATTCTCCTGCCTCAGCCTCCTGAGTAGCTGGGGTGACAGGTGCCCACACCGTCCCTGGCTAATTTTTGTATTTTTAGTGGAGATGGGGTCTCGCCGTGTTGGCCACGCTGGTCTCGAACTCCTGACCTCAGGTGACCGATCCACCGGCCTCGGCCTCCCAAAGTGCTGGGGTTTCAGGCGTGGGCCACCGCGCCCGGCCTGTTTTAAAAATTATTTTATTATTATTAGTTTTGAGACAGAGTTTCGCTCCTGATGTCCAGGCTGGAGTGCGGTGGCACCATCTCGGCTCACCGCAACCTCCGCTCCCGGGTTCAAGCGATTCTCCTGCCTCAGCCTCCTGAGTAGCTGGGATGACAGGCACCTGCCACCGCGCCCGGCCAATTTTTATTTTGTTTTGTTTTGTTTTTTGAGAGGGAGTCTTGCTCTGTGGCCCAGGCTGGAGTGCAGTGGTGCGATCTCGGTTCACTGCAACCTCCACCTCCCGGGTTCACACCATTCTCCTGCCTCAGCCTCCTGAGTAGCTGGGACCACAGGCACCTGCCACCACGCCCGGCTAGTTTTTGTATTTTTAGTAGAGACGGGGTTTCACCATGTTGGCCAGGCTGGTCTCGATCTCCTGACCTCGTGATCCGCCCGTCTTGGCCTCCCAAAGTGCTGGGATGACAGGCGTGAGCCACCGCGCCCGGCCTTGTTTTATTTTTATTTTTTATTTTTTTGCAAGGAAGGAATGAGGGGATTTATTGAGAACGGAAGGACATTGCACAGCGTGGGAGCAGCCCGAGCAGAGGAGCTGAAAGACTAAAGGGATGGGCTTTTAAAGACGTTTAATTAAAAGGAATTAAATTTCCCTCATGACATTTAGAAAAAAAACAACAAAAAAAGTCCAAATGGTGCAAAACAGTCAGCTTGCTTTGTGCCCGGGCAGCGGCGTCCGGAACCTCATTAGAATAGAACCGGAAGCGTCTGGATTTTAACTTTCACCCTCCGAGCTGCAGAATTCTCATTAGCCGCAGATGAAAGATGAAAGAGAGATGAGAGAAGTCACCAATTTTCTCTAATTATTTAGCAATTAAGCATCCCAGCACCCCAGGTGGCGTGGACTCACGCGGCTCTTCAACCGAATACCTGAAATTCGTGATAAAAAAATGGATGAAGGCCTGGTGTTCACGTCGTGGCTGATGAACGCTGTCCGGGTCTTGTTCTCCTGTTCGTTTACCGCGGTACGTAACACGGGCAGAACCTAGAATTCACCTTTTGCGACGTTTTTTGTTTGTTTTTGTTTCTTTGTGTTTGAGACGGAGACTCACTCTGTCGCCCAGGCTGGAGTGCAGTGGCCGGATCTCAGCTCACTGCAAGCTCCACCTCCCGGGTTCACGCCATTCTCCTGCCTCGGCCTCCAGAGTAGCTGGGACTACAGGCGCCACCACCTCGCCCGGCTAGTTTTTGTATTTTTAATAGAGACGGGTTTTCCCATATTGGCCAGGCTGGTCTCGATCTCCTGACTTCCTGATCCACCCGCCTCAGCCTCCCAAAGTGCTGGGATGACAGGCGTGAGCCGCTGCACCAGGCCAAGAATTAGTATTATGTTGAGAGCAAAATTAGAAATGCCTATATGTATATATAATATATATATATTAGAATAAATTATTTTATTATTATAAATTATTAATTAATAATTTTAATTCGGACACTCCCAAGTCTCAGTCTGTTTAGTAAATACTTTTTTTTTCTTTTTTTTAAGACAGAGTTTCACTCTCGTTACCCAGGCTGGAGTGCAGTGGCGCGATCTCGGCTCACCTCAACCTCCGCCTCCCGGGTTCAAGCGATTCTCCTGCCTCAGCCTCCTGAGTAGCTGGGATGACAGGTGCTGTCACCACGCCCGGCTAATTTTTTATTTTTTTAGTAGAGACGGGATTTCTCCACGTTGGCCAGGCTGGTCTCGAACTCCTGACCTCAGGTGATCCACCCACCTCGGCCTCCCAAAGTGCTGGGATGACAGGTGCAAGCCATTGAGCCCGGCCGGTAAACATTATTAATTTATTCCTTTTTTTTTTTCTCTGAGACAGAGTCTCACTCTGTCACCCAGGCTAGAGGGCAATGGCTCAATCTCTGGTCACTGCAACCTCCGCCTCCCGGGTTCAAGCGATTCTCCTGCCTCAGCCTCCCGAGTAGCTGGGACTCCAGGCATAAGCCAGCACCACGCCCGGCTAATGTTTGTGTTTTTAGTAGACACCGGGTTTCGCCGTCTCTCCCAGACGTGAGGCTGGTCTTGAACTCCCGACCTCAAGCAATCCACCCGCCTCGGCTTCCCAAAGTGCTGGGATTCCAAAGGGTGTGTGAGCCCCCCGCGCCTGGCCTTGTGTGTTCCGGTAACCGTAACGTCTCCGGGCGAGGATCTCTAACAACGGGTCCGCCCGGACAGCACGTGGCCTGATCTGAAGCCGGGCTGGAGACACGGTCTGGACCCCACGCTCCCGCCCGAGGCCGCCTCCAGCCGGATCCCGCCCCTGGGAGCCGTGCAAACATCATAAATCCTGCTAATTGCCACGTTCCCTGCAGCCAGAATCCGTGGTCTGTCTACAGTGGCCTCACAGTCTCCAGCCAAGAGTTTCAATCTTTGCTTCTGGACAAATATTACCGAGAAACGTCCGCACAGCCCGGGCGCCCGGCTCCCACATCACAGGGTCTGCGTCTCAGAAACCCACTTGTGTGTGCCGGGAGCCGACGTCAGGCCAGATCGGCAGACGCCCGGACGCGCTAATCCCCCCACCACCGCCTTCCAGGCCACCTGGCCACACAGGACGCTCCGGGCTTCCCGTAAGAACGGCCGTGCCTGTGACCTGCGGGTGGGGTCGCCTCCCCGGCGTGCTTGCCAGGTGAGGCAGGGTGTGGCTTATCTGGGGCCGCTCACCTGGGGTTCACCTGCGTGAGGGGGTCCTGCCCACGGCTCTGCCACGGAATGGAATAATCGGGGCACTGCGTGGCAGCTCCTTGTCCCTGACCCAGCCCGAGGCGCCTTCTGCCCTCCTGTCTCACCCGCTCTGCCCACAGGTGCCCCCACAGAACGGGGTCCGTGCAGCGCTGGGACCGGTCGCCGTAGCATATCCTCCTGACAGAGACGGAAAGAAACCGGCTGTTCGATTTTAAAAATTAAAAAAAAAAGGGAGCGCCTTCTGCAGGCAAATGAAAGGCGTACAGGCTCCTGTCAGAAAATTCTGGAACGCGATAAAGGAAAAAAAATAAATGAGTTCGAGAAGACTTTGAGAAGCGTCGCAGCCCAAACAGCCTCGGTCTCTAGAGAACGGTTGGGAATATACACGTTCTGGCTCGTCTCCCCGCGGAACTTTTATTTGATTTTTAGTTTTTTGAGACGGAGTCTCGCTCTGTCGTCCAGGCTGGAGGGTGGTGGCCCGATCTCGGCTCACGGCAGCCTTCGCCTCCCAGTTCAAGTGATTCTCCTGCCTCAGCCTTATGAGTAGCTGGGATGACAGGCACCTGCCACCACGCCCGGCTAATTTTTGTATATTTATTAGAGACGGGGTTTCACCATGTTGGCCAGGCTGGTCTTGAACTCCTGACCTCGTGATCCACCCGCCTCGGCCTCCCAAAGTGCTGAGATGACAGGCGTCAGCCACCGTGCCCGGCCCCTCTATTTTTCTTATGAGCAGCTCCCTCCCTTCCGCTCCTCTCCCCTCTCCTCTTTTGAGAGGGGGTCTGTCTTACTCTGTCGCCCAGGCTGGAGTGCGGTGGCCCGATCTCGGCTCACGGCAACCTCCACCTCCCGGGTTCCAGCGATTCTCCTGCCTCAGCCTCATGAGTAGCTGGGATGACAGGCACCTGCCACCACACCCGGCTAATTTTTGTATATTTATTAGAGACGGGGTTTCACCATGTTGGCCAGGCTGGTCTCGAACTCCCGACCTCAGGTGATCCGCCCGCCTCGGCCTCCCAAAGTGCTGGGATGACAGGCGTGAGCCACCGTGCTTCTCTTGCTGTCTAAATTTTGTTTTGGGCCGGGCGCGGTGGCTCACACCCGCAATCCCGGCACTTTGGGAGGCCGAGGCACGAGGATCTCCGGAGACCAGGAGTCTGAGTGTCTCCCAGCCTGGGTCACATAAGGAGACCATGTGTCTAAAAATAATAAAATATACATTAGCTGGGACTAGTGACGTGGGTGCCTGTCGCCCCGGCTCCTGAAGAGGCTGAGGCGGGAGGATCACTTTAGCCCCGGAGCTGGAGGCTGGCATGAGCCATGATCTCACCACCGCACTCCAGCCCGGGCGACGGAGCAAGATGCCACCTCAAAAATAATAAAAACAAGGCCGGGCACGGCGGCTCGCACCTGTCATCCCGGCACTTTGGGAGGCCGAGGCAGGTGCATCACCTGAGGTCGGGAGTTCGAGACCAGCCTGGCCAACATGGTGAAACCCCGTCTCTACTAAAAATACAAAATTACCTGGGCGTGGGGGCAGGTGCCTGTCACCCCAGCTACTCGGGAGGCTGAGGCAGGAGAATCACTGGAACCCGGGAGGCGGAGGTTGCCGTGAGCCGAGATCGGGCCACCGCACTCCAGCCTGGGGGACAGAGCACCACGTCTGTCTCAAAAAATAACATAGGGAAAAAAAGATAATAAAAGCCATTGTTTTCATGCTGCAGACACAGCCCACAGGCCAGGGCATCAGCGTCTTGTGAGGGGTTCCAGGGAACGTCTAAGGGAGACACAGGCTGGTCCAGCCGCCTCCCACCCTGCCTGGCCGGGCGTCCTGAGCCAGCCGCCTCAGTGGGAGAAAATATTCACTCTGAAAACTCTCAGAGCCGCCACCTGCTCCCGGCGCCCGTCTGCCCTGGTTCTCGGGCTCCGGAGCCCGCCCTGTCCAGACCTCCCAGGCCCTGTCGGGGATCCCGATAAATGGGGACGGCGTTCGCGGCAGGACCCCCGCCCCGTCTCATGTATTTCGCCACCCGGATAAAATGAGTGTTTTCACAGCTGCCGTTCATTTTTTTTAGTTTGACCCCGAGGAAGGCACGAAGGAGTTCGAGGCACCTGCGGCCGGGTTGGGGCGAGGCCGCGGGATTTCGGGACGGGGACACGGCGGGGAGGTTCCGGGGGAGCCACACCACGTAGGTGGCGGCCGGCTCGGGCCTGCGAGGCCCCGATGTTGCTGAAAGATTTATCACCTGCTCTGCCTCGGAGACGGGGAAGAAAAACACAGACTGGAAGTGGTTCTGGCTGACGGACGGACCCCCGGGGAACCGTCCCCAAATACCCCTTTTCTTTCTCCGTTCGGTCACAGCCTCCAGGCCCTGCCCGGGCTGAGCTGGGCCTCGTGGCTGCTTGTTGAGTGTCCACGGAGCCCGGGATGCTGTGCCGGGTGCCAGGTGGGTGAGGGGGTGACTGTGAGGTTCCCTCGTCTCTAGTGGAGACATCAGGAGAGTAGACAAAGAAAATAGTATCTAACTGCTGCCTGTGATGAGGGTTTGTTTTTTTTTTAAAAGGGAGTCTCGCTCCGTCCCCCAGGCTGGAGTGCACGGGCGCGACCTCGGCTCACCGCAACCTCCACCTCCCGGGTTCAAGCGATTCTCCTGCCTCAGCCTCCCGAGTAGCTGGGACGACAGGCACCTGCCACCTCACCCGGCTCATTTTTGTATATTTATTAGAGACGGGGTTTTACCTTGTTGGCTGGGCTGGTTTCGAACTCCTGACCTCAGGTGATCCACCGGCCTTGGCCTTCTTTCCTTCCTCCCTTCCTTCCTTCCTCCCTTCCTTCCTTCCTTCCTTCCTTCCTTCCTTCCTTCCTTCCTTCCTTCCTTCCTTTCCTTCCTTCCTCCTTCTTCCTTCCTTCCTTCCTTCCTTCCTTCCTTTCTCTCTTTCTTTCTCTTTGCTTCCTTCCTTTCTTTCTTTTCTCTGTCTTTCTTTCTTTCTCTCCTTCCTTCCCTTCGTTCCTTCCTTCCTTCCTTCCTTCCTTCCTTCCTTCCTTCCTTCCTTCCTTCCTTCCTTCCTTCCTTCCTCCCTCCCTCCCTCCCTCCCTCCCTTCCTTCCTTCCTTCCTTCCTTCCTTCCTTCCTGCCGTGCTCTTCTTTTCTATTCATTTATTTTTAAGACAGGGTCTCGCTCTGTCTCCCAGGCCGGAGTGCAATGGCGCGATCTTGGCTCACCGCAGCCTCCGCCTCCCAGGTTCAAGCGATTCTCCCGCCTCAGCCTCCCGAGCCGCTGGGACCACCTGCGTGGACTCCCACACCCGGCCGACTTTCTCATGTTCTGTAGACATGACGCCTTTGCTGTGCTGCCCAGGCCGGGGTTGGATTCCTGGGCTCAAGGCCTCCTCCCGCTCTCTCTTTCTCACTCTCCGTCTCCCTCCACACAGACACACAGACACACACACACACACACACCTTGTATGTATAGATGGATTTGTATATGTGTAGAGGTATTTTTGCATATATACATATATAGGATATAGATGTGTATTTAAACCATTACAAGACGACTTTGATGGCTGATAATATTTCACTAAATATTTTTCTCCTCTCTCCACACACACTCACACACACACCTTGTCTGTAGATATGTATTTATGTAGCTGTAGAGGTATTTGTGCATCTATAGATATAGATGATAAATATGTATATTTAAACCATTAGATGATTTTGGTGGCGATAATATTTCAGTGAATATTTCTCCTCTTTCTCTCCACACACCCACACACACACACACCCACACACACCTTGTATGTATAGACGCATTCATACAGCTGTAGAGGTATCTGTGCACGGATAGATACACGTGACATATATCTGTGTATTTAAACCATGAGAAGATTTGAATGGCTTCGACTATTTCACTGAATATCTCTTAAAGATAACGACCGCCCACGGCCCTGACAAAAAGCAATGGTTCCCTCAACACAGCACGGACACCCCAGAGACAGGACGGACGCCCCAGAGACAGGACGGACGCCCCAGAGACATGACGGATGCCCCAGAGACAGGACGGACACCCGAGAGGCAGGACGGACGCCCCAGAGACAGGACGGATGCCCCAGAGGCGGGACGGACACCCGAGAGATGGGACGGACGCCCCAGAGACGGCATGGACACCCCCAGAGATGGGCCGGACGCCCCAGAGACAGGACGGACGCCCCAGAGACAGGACGGACACCCCAGAGACAGGACGGACACCCCAGAGACGGCACGGACACCCGAGAGAAAGGACAGACGCCCTGGAGACAGGATGGACGCCCCAGAGACCAAACGGACACACCCGAGAGACGGGACAGACGCCCCAGAGACAGCTCGGCCACCCCAGAGACAGGATGGACGCCCCAGAGACGGGACGACCACCCCAGACCCGTGTCTTTCGTTGCGTCGTTTCCCGCCGGCCACACGATGGCGATGTGTCACCTACGGAAACGGTGGGACGCGCGTCGGGGCCTTCGCCAAGTTTTCAACCCTGAACGGCCTTCGTCCCGCTGGGTCCCCCGCTGCGCACGCCGGGGCCTCCTTCCCGCCTCCCAGGCCGGCCTTCGGGTCTCTCCATTCACCCCGAACCGGAATCGAGCCCCTTCCCTCCCCCAGCTGCCACCCCCTGAGCCGTCCAGACCTGCAACCAGCTCCTTCCCAACGGCCGGGACCGTGTCCCGGGGGAAAACCTGGCATGACTCCGTTTCGGACGCTCCCGTTGCAAAGCAAACGCTGTTGGAATGAGATGAAAACCGTGAGCACCGTCTCCTCAGCCCCCCGTTCCCTCCCACACGCCCCCCATTCCGAGGACGGAAAAACGGCTTCTCCGACCTGGGTCTGAATCTGGGCAGAACACGGAGACTCTGCCAGTCCCGGCTCTGCCTGCAAACCCGGCCGTCCCTTGCGGGTTTCTTAAAAAACTGGATTTATTGATGTTAGTTTTTGGTTTGTGTTTTCCAGACAGAGTCTCCGTCTGTCATCCAGGCTGGAGCACGGGGTGGGGGCGCGATCTCGGCTCAGGGCAGCCTCCGTCTCCTGTGGCCTCAAGGGATCCTCCCGCCTCAGCCTCCCGAGGAGCTGGGACCACAGGCACCTGCCACCGCACCAGGCTTATTTAATTTTTTTTTTTGGTATTTTTTGTAGAGACTGGGGTTCACCACGTTGCCTGGGCTGGTCTTGAACTCCTGACCTCAGGTGATCCACCTACCTCAGCCTCCCAAGCACGTGTCACCACACCCAACTCTTTTTTTGTGTGCTTTTTGTAGAGACGGGGTTTTACCACGTTGCCTAGGCTGGTCGTGGACCTTCTAACCTCAAGGGATCCTCCGGCCTCAGCCTCCCGAGCAGCTGGGACCACAGGCACCTGCCACCGCACCAGGCTTATTTAATTTTTTTTTTTTGGTATTTTTTGTAGAGATGGGGTTTCACCGTATTGCCTGGGCTGGTCGTGACCTCCTAACCTCAGATGATCCGCCCACCTCAGCCTCCTGAGTAGCTGGGACCACAGGCACCTGCCACCGCACCAGGCCTATGTAATTTTTTTGGTATTTTTTGTAGAGCGGGGGTCCACCACGTTGCCTGGTCTGGTCTTGAACTCCTAACCTGAGATGATCCACCCACCTCAGCCTCCTGAGTAGCTGCGACCACAGGCACCTGCCCCCGCACCGAACTAATTTTTTTGTATTTTTTTTGTAGACACGGGGTTTCACCAGGTTGCCTGGGCTGGTCTTGAACTCCTGATCTCAGGTGATCCTCCTGCCTCAGGCTCCCAAGCACGTGTCACCACACGCAACTCATTTTTTTGTACAGATGGGGGTTCACCACGTTGCCTGGGCTGGTCTGGAACTCCTGGGATCCAGCCGTCCACCACCTCGGCCTCCCAACGTGCTGGGACGACAGGTGTGAACCCCCGCACCCCGGGTCTATGTTTTGTTTCTATTTGTTTTTGTAGAAATCCTTTCAGTGGCCACAAAAGTTCCCCAAAAATCGTTCCTGTCATTCTCCCTGAGAAAAACGGTCCTTGTGGGCGCGCAGGACGCCGTGCCGCCGACCGGAACGGTCTCCACTCTCCGTGTACGTGGCTCAGTGTCTGGACACTTTCGAGTCCAGCGTCTTGCTCTGTTGTTGTTGATTTGATCTCAGCTCACCGCAGCCTCCACCTCCTGGGTTCAAGCCATTCACCTGCCTCAGCCTCCCGAGGAGCTGGGACCACAGGTGCTGCCACCGCGCTGAGCTCAGTTTTAAACTTTTGGGCCGGGCGCGGTGGCTCAAGCCTGTAATCCCAGCACTTTGGGAGGCTGAGACGGGTGGATCACGAGGTCAGGAGATTGAGACCATCCTGGCTACAACGGTGAAACCCCGTCTCTACTAAAAAATACAAAAAACTAGCCGGGCGAGGTGGCGGCGCCTGTGGTCCCAGCTACTGGGGAGTCTGAGGCAGGAGAATGGCGTAAACCCGGGAGGCGGAGCTTGCAGTGAGCTGAGATCCGGCCACTGCACTCCAGCCTGGGCGACAGAGCGAGACTCCGTCTCAAAAAAAAAAAAAAAAAACCATAGGATTTCGGAGTGACCTGCTTGGAGAAGCCGGTGTGAGCTTATCTGCACCTGTGTCTCTAAGTGCGGCCGTCCTCTGTTGAATGCCTTAGTGCAGGGTGGTTCTCAGCCAGGGAAGATCCAGGCCCCCTCCCCGGACACACTCGGCAACATCAGGGGGCAGGTTTGTGTGTCACAAGTGGGGGTGCATCTGGCATGTGCTGGGTGGAGCCCACGGACGCGGATCAGCACCTTACACCACCCAGGACGGCCCCATGACACAGAGTCAACACCTACCGGCCCAGGACGGCGTCATCACAGAGACTCAGACTCAACACCCTCCAGGGCCCAGGACGGTCCCATCACAGACTCAGACTCAACACCCTACAGGGCCCAGGACGGCCTCATCACAGAGACTCAGACTCAACACCCTCCAGGGCCCAGGACGGCCGCATCACGGAGACTCAACACCCTACAGGGCCCAGGACGGCCTCATCACAGACTCAGACTCAACACCCTCCAGGGCCCAGGACGGTCCCATCACAGACTCAGACTCAACACCCTACAGGGCCCAGGACGGTCCCATCACAGACTCAGACTCAACACCCTACAGGGCCCAGGACGGTCCCATCACAGACTCAGACTCAACACCCTACAGGGCCCAGGACGGTCCCATCACAGACTCAGACTCAACACCCTACAGGGCCCAGGACGGTCCCATCACAGACTCAGACTCAACACCCTACAGGGCCCAGGACGGTCCCATCACAGACTCAGACTCAACACCCTACAGGGCCCAGGACGGCCTCATCACGGAGACTCAACACCCTACAGGGCCCAGGACGGTCCCATCACAGAGACTCAACACCCTACAGGGCCCAGGACGGTCCCATCACAGAGACTCAGACTCAACACCCTACAGGGCCCAGGACGGTCTCATCACAGAGACAGACTCAACACCCCACAGTGTCCAGGACGGCCTCATGACGGAGACTCAACACCCTACAGGGCCCAGGACGGTCCTCATCACAGACTCAGACTCAACACCCTACAGGGCCCAGGACGGTCCCATCACAGAGACTCAGACTCAACACCCTACAGGGCCCAGGACGGTCCCATCACAGACTCAGACTCAACACCCCACAGTGTCCAGGACGGCCTCATCACAGAGACTCTGGGGTGGCTGTCCTGTCTCTGGGGTGTCCGTCTTGTCTCTGAAGTGTCCGTCCCGTCTCTGGATCGGCCCTCCTGTCTCTGTCTCTGGATCGGGCCACCGCACTCCAGCCTGGGCCACAAGGTGAGACTCCGTCTCAGTTTAAAAACAGAAAAACGTTCACGTCCAGATCGGGATGTGCTTTTGGGCCCACAAAGGGCGAACTGAAGAGACAATTACAGGGTTTTTGTGGGGTTTTGCTGACACTTCTTAAAGGATTTCTTTTGTCTGAGACGCAGTCTCGCTCTGTCGTCCAGGCTGGAGTGCAATGGCGCGATCTCGGCTCACTGCAACCTCCACCTCCCGGGTTCAAGCGATTCTCCTGCCTCAGCGTCCTGAGTAGCTGGGATTACAGGCGCCGCCACCTCGCCCGGCTAATTTTTGTATTTTTATTAGAGACGGGGTTTCACCATGTTGGCCAGGCTGGTCTCCAACTCCTGACCTCGTGATTCACCTGCCTCGGCCTCCCAAAGGGCTGGGATGACAGGCGTGAGCCACCGTGCCCGGCTACTTCTTAAATGATTTCTACAAAAACAACAGCAATAAAAAATAGGCCAGGCACAGCGGCTCATGCCCGTCATTGAGACGCTCTGGAAGGCTGACGCGGGAGGATTTCTTGAGGTTAAGAGTTCAAGACCCGCCTGGACAACACAGTGAGACCCCATCTCTACAAAAGTTGTGTCTTTTTTTTTTTTTTTTTTTTTTTTTTTTTGAGACGGAGTCTGGCTCTGTCGCCCGGGCTGGAGTGCAGTGGCCGGATCTCAGCTCACTGCAAGCTCCGCCTCCCGGGTTCACGCCATTCTCCTGCCTCAGCCTCCCGAGTAGCTGGGACTACAGGTGCCGCCACCACGCCCGGCTAATTTTTGTATTTTTAGTAGAGACAGGGTTTCACCGTGTTAGCCAGGATGGTCTCCAACTCCTGACCTCAGGTGACCTGCCCACCTCGGCCTCCCAAAGTGCTAGGATTACAGGCGTGAGCCACCGTGCCCGGCCCTTCCTTCCTTCCTTCTCTTTTCCTTCCCTTTCCCTTCCTTCCTTCCTTCCATCCTTCCTTCTTTCCTTCCTTCCTTCCCTTCCTTCCTTCCTTCCTTCCCTTCCTTCCTTCTTTCCTTCCTTCCTTCCCTTCCTTCCTTCCTTCCTTCCCTTCCTTCCTTCTTTCCTTCCTTCCTTCCTTCCTTCCTCTTTTCTTTCCTTCCTTCCTTCCTTCCTTCCTTCCTTCCTTCCCTTCCTTCCTTCTTTCCTTCCTTCCTTCCTTCCTCCTTTCCTTCCTTCCTTCCTTCCTTCCTTCCCTTCCTTCCTTCTTTCCTTCCTTCCTTCCTTCCTCCTTTCCTTCCTTCCTTCCTTCCTTCCTTCCCTTCCTTCCTTCTTTCCTTCCTTCCTTCCTTTCCTTCCTTCCTTCCTTCCCTTCCTTCCTTCTTTCCTTCCTTCCTTCCTTCCTTTCTTTCCTTCCTTCCTTCCTTCCTTCCTTCTTTCCTTCCTTCCTTCCCTTCCTTCCTTCCTTCCTTCCCTTCCTTCCTTCCTTTCTTTCCTTCCTTCCTTCCTTCCTTCCTTCTTTCCTTCCTTCCTTCCCTTCCTTCCTTCCTTCCTTCCCTTCCTTCCTTCTTTCCTTCCTTCCTTCCCTTCCTTCCTTCCTCCTTTCTTTCCTTCCTTCCTTCCTTCTTTCCTTCCTTCCCTTCCTTCCCTTCCTTCCTTCCTCCTTTCTTTCCTTCCTTCCTTCCTTCTTTCCTTCCTTCCCTTCCTTCCTTCCTTTCCTTCCTTCCTTCCCTTCCTTCCTTCCTCCTTTCTTTCCTTCCTTCCCTTCCTTCCTTCCTTCCTTCCTCCTTCCCTCCTTCCCTCCCTCCCTCCCTCCCTCCCTCGTTTCCCCCAAAGAGCTGTTCCATTCCTAACTCCCAGAACCTGCGAATGGAACCTCATTCGGAAACGGGGTCTTTCCAGAGACAATTAGGTGAAGGATCTCAAGGTGAAACCATCCTGGCTGTTGGGGTGGGTCCTAAACGCAATGGCAGGTGCCCTTCGAGGAGACAGAAGACGAGACACAGACACCGAGGAGGCGGCCACATGGAGACGGAGGCGGGGACCGGAGTGATGCGACCACAGCCACAAGCCCGGGGACGCCTGGAGCCCTCAGAACTCCTCAGACGCCAGATTAAAGGAGGAAGAGCTTTTTATTCGGCCGGGAGTCGCGTCTTGAGAGCGGAGCTCCCCGGAGACAGAGTTCCCGGCCCTTCGAGGGGCTTACAGCTCTCAGGGGTTCCACGTGAAAGGGGTGGCGATGGATGGAGACCACATGGGGTCACGGTCGGGGGTTAGTGTTTTAACCTCAGGCCTGGTCATCGGTGGCGCTGGCCCCTCTTGCCACTGACTTCATTCCTGTTGTTTTTCAACTTTTACTTCCTCCTCTTCCTCCTCAGAGACAGGAGACAGTAGGAGGAACGGCTTCTCTTCTCACCAGGAGCTGGGAGAGGCAGGAAGGGTCCTCCCCTGGGGGCTCCCGAGGGAGCCCCGTCCTCACACACCTGCACCTTGGACCTCTGTTCCCCTGGGGCCTCCGGAGGGATCCCCGTCCTCACACACCTGCCCCTCAGGGTTCTGTTCTCCTGGGGCCCCTGGAGGGATCCCCGTCCTCACACACCTGCCCCTCAGACCTCTGTTCTCCTGGGGCCTCCCGAGGGAGCCCCGTCCTCACACACCTGCCCCTCGGACCTCTGTTCTCCACCCCCGGGAGACGACGTAGATGGTTTTCTCCCCGTCTGTTTGTGGCTTTGGCCCCCCTAGAAACCCAGATTTCCTAAAACAAGCCAAACCTGCAGCGAATGAACGTGACCGTGTCTCCCGCCGGCCGGAGCCTGGTTGGCGTCTGGACAGAAACCCGCAGACACCGGAGCAGGATTTTCCCCTCGGAAGGGCCCTTTCCCTGCAGGTCTCAGCTCCCCGAGGCGGACCCTACGGTGATCCGTGGGGGGGGTTCCCGGGCCCTGACCCTCCGAGACGGCGAAGAAGAAAATAACTTTCCAAACGGTGAGAAGGTCCTAATTGAAGTGAACATAAAAGCCGGTGACGCCGTGTTAATTGGTCCGTCTCCGGCATAATTTGGGCCTGGGAGACGAGGTCCCCGGGCCCCTCGCCGGATTGTGGAGACTCACATCTTTAATTCAGCGATCTTTGTGTTAATTACCCCTCCGGATCGCGTCGCTGGGATTGGAGGCGCTTTCTTGTGCAGTGACGGGCGTGTCTCGTCTGCCTTAAGATAAATAAATGAACTGGGGGAAGGAAAAAAAAAAAAAAAAAACCGCTTCCTTTGCCAGGGAAGGGACAGACGTCGGGGCTGGTGCCGGGATGGGCAGGACTGTGGCCCCAGGTCCCAGGTCTGGGTGAGGCCTCAGGAAAGGGAAAAATTCACTTCTTAGGGGATGTCTTGGTCCATCTCAGGCTGCGGTGACAGAATAGCATAGACTGGGCGGCTTAGAAACAACAGACATTGATTCTCCCACAGTCCTGGAGGCTGGACGTCTGAGATCCAGGTGTGGGCAGGGCTGGTTCCTCCTGAGGCCTCTCTCCTGGGCTTGGAGACGCCGTCTTCTCCCTGTGTCCTCACAGGCTCGTCCCTCTGTGTGTGTCTGTGTCCTCATCTCCTCTTCTCTTCTGAGGATCCCAGTCCCTTTGGATCAGGGCCCACCCTAGTGACCTCATTTTCCCCGAATGGCCTCGTTAAAGACCCCGTTTTCAAACACGGTCACATTCTGAGGGTCTGGGGTTAGCGCGTCCACCTGTGCATTTGTAAGGGACAGGACTCAGCCCATCACCAAAGGCATAAGAATGATATAATGAACTTCGGGGACGTGGGGGAAGAGCGTGGAGGGGGCGAGAGGGTGCAAGGGGGGTGAGGGGGGGAAAGACGGCTCGAGATTCGCGGACAGTGTGCGCTGCTCCAGGGACAGGTGCGCCCAAGTCTCAGCAATCACCACTGAAGAACTCACGGAACCAAACACCACCTGTTCCCCAGTAAACTATGGAAATAAAAAATAAAAATAAAAGTCACCTGGAAGGGAAAAAAAAAGAACTGAGTCTGTCACAGGTGCAGGCAGTGGTTAAGGATTTTCTTTGGACTGAAGGATTAAAATGCAAGCAGCCGCCGGGCACAGTGGCTCACACCTGTTATCCCAGCACTTTGGGAGGCCGAGGCGGGCGGATCGCCTGAGGTCAGGAGATCGAGACCAGCCTGGCCAACAGGGAGAAACCCCGTCTCTACTAAAAATACAAAAATTAGCCGGGCGTGGTGGCAGGTGTCTGTCATCCCAGCTACTCGGGAGGCTGAGGCAGGAGAATCGCTGGAACCCGGGAGGCGGAGGTTGCAGTGAGCTAAGATCCGGCCACCGCACTGCAGCCTGGGGGACAGAGCAAGACTCCGTCTCAAAAAAAAAAAAAAAAAATTGCAAACAGCAGCCCTTTGGGGGCCACCAGACACAGCCCCCATCTCAGCGCAAGGGGCTACCTCCTTGTTTCTCTGGGCCGTGGAAACTGGAGCATCGAATCTGTGGCCATTAGAAGCAGGTGTAGCCTCTTTTCTCTCGCAGCGAGGTTGAGAGACGGTGACCAGGCTTGTCTGCGATGGGCTTACAGAAGCCCACAGGGGTTGACGGCTCCCAGGCCAGGAAGGAGGGGACGCCTGGGCGGACCTCCCTGGGTATATTCACCCCCTGGAAGCTCACGGTCTCCCTGGGCCACGGTGGGCAGCCGTCAGGAAGGGGCGATATATGGAGTGTGAGACCAGCCTGGGCAACGTCGCCAGACCCCGTCTCTACAGCAGATTAATAAAAAAAAAAAAAAAAAAAAAGGTCAGATATGGTGACTCACACCTGCAGTCCAGCCTGTAATCCCAGCACTTTGGGAGGCTGTGGTGGGAGGATGGCTTGAGGCCAGGAGTTCAGGACCAGCCTGGGCAATATAGCCAGACCCCGTCTCTACAGCAAATTAAAAAAGAAATAGCTGGACACAGTGGCTCACTCCTGCAATCCCAGCACTTTGAGAGGATTGCTTGAGGCCAGGAGTTCAAGACCAGCCTGAGCAACATGGCCAGACCCTGTCTCTACAGCAAATACAAAAAAAAATAGCTGGATAAGGTGGTTCACCCCTGCAGTGCAGCCTGTAATCCCAGCACTTTGGGAGGCTGAGGTGGGAGGGTTGCTTGAGGCTGGGAGTTCAAGACCAGCCTGGGCAACATAGCCAGACCCCATCTCTACAGAAAAAAAAAAAAAAAAAAAAAAGCTGGATATGGTGGTTCACGCCTGTAATCCCAGCACTTTGGGAGGCTGTGGTGGGAGGTTGGCTTGAGGCTGGGAGTTCAGGACCAGCCTGGGCAACATAGCCAGACCCCGTCTCTATGGCAAATAATAAAAATAATAGCTGGATACAGTAGCTCACACCTGCAATCCCAGCACTTTGAGAGGATTGCTTGAGGCCAGGAGTTCAAGCCCAGCCTGGGCAACATGGCCAGACCCTGTCTCTACAGCAAATACAAAAAATTAGCTGGATACAGTAGCTCACACCTGCAATCCCAGCACTTTGGGAGAATTGCTTGAGGCCAGGAGTTGAAGCCCAGCCTGGACAACATAGCCAGACCCCATCTCTATAGCAAATACAAAAAAAAAAATAGCTGGATACGGTGGCTCACTCCTGCAATCCCAGCACTTTGGGAGGGTTGCTTGAGGCCAGGAGTTGAAGCCCAGCCTGGACAACATAGCCAGACCCCATCTCTATAGCAAAAAAAAAAAAAAAAAGGCCAGATACGGTGACTCACACCTGCAATCCAGCCTGTAATCCCAGCACTTTGGGAGGCTGAGGTGGGAGGGTTGCTTGAGGCCGGGAGTTCAGGACCAGCCTGGGCAACATGGCCAGACCCTGTCTCTACAGCAAACACACACAAAAAATAGCTGGATAAGGTGGTTCACCCCTGCAGTGCAGCCTGTAATCCCAGCACTTTGGGAGGCTGAGGTGGGAGGGTTGCTTGAGGCCGGGAGTTCAGGACCAGCCTGGACAATATAGCCAGACCCCGTCTCTACAGCAAACACAAACCAATAGCTGGATACGGTGGCTGACACCTGCAATTCCAGCATTTTAAGAGGATTGCTTGAGGCCAGGAGTTCAAGCCCAGCCTGAGCAACATAGCCAGATCCCATCTCTATAGCAAATACAAAAAAAAATAGCTGGATACGGTGGCTCACTCCTGCAATCCCAGCACTTTGGGAGAATTGCTTGAGGCCAGGAGTTGAAGCCCAGCCTGGACAACATAGCCAGACCCCGTGGGAGGAGGGCTTGAGGCTGGGAGTCCGAGACCAGCTTGTCAACACAGCCAGACCCCGTCTCTGCCAGACACACAGAAACCAGCAGGGCGCGGTGGTGGGCGCCTGTGGTCCCGGCTCCCCGAGGGGCTGAGGCAGGAGGACGGCTTGAGCCGGGAGGGACTGGCAGGTGTCCGGACTGCCCCGGGGCGGTGACCAGCAGCAGGAGGCCCGGGAGCCTCGGCTTCTAGCTCGGGTGCCCTCATGATCCCTCGTTAGTATTTGGCAGCGTGGGGCCCGCCGGGCGTGGGCTCCGGGTGCAGCCGCCGGTGTGACGGGAGGTGACGCGGAGGGCGGCCTGCAGGTGTTCGTGAGGCCTGGACGTCAGGGATGATTCCTGTGGCCGATGGAGCCGGCTCCCTTCACAGGTGCCCGGCCAGTCCCTTCCGAAGCCGACGCGGACAACGCGCTCAGGGCACCCACGGCGAGGGGCGTCCGGACGGTGCCCGGGATCCTGCCGGAGCCCACGAGGGCGGCCGGACTCCCGTCTGCAGCAGGCAGAGCTGGTGTTTTCCGGCCTCTACAGGTGCTGAGTTGGGCTGAGGGTCGACGGAGTGTCCGGAGTCCACGCTGGGGCCACGGGCTCCTCAGGACCACTTGTTTCAATGAGGTCCAGCGAGACACACAGACCTGAACATGATGGTCTTGGAGGAATAAGGTTTTTTTTCCTTTGTTTTTATTTTATTTTATTTTATTTTATTTTTTGAGACTGAGTCTCGCTCCGTCGCCCAGGCTGGAGTGCGGTGGTGCGATCTCAGCTGACTGCAACCTCTGCCTCCCGGGTTCACGCCATTCTCCTGCCTCAGCCTCCCGAGTAGCTGGGACGACAGGTGCACACGGCCACGCCCGGCTAGTGTTTTGTGTTTTTAGTAGAGACGGGTTTCTCCGTGTTGCCCAGGCTGGTCTCGAACTCATGAGCTCAGGATCCGCCCACCTCGGCCTCCCAAAGGGCTGGGGTGACGGGTGTCCGTCACCGCGTCCGGCCGGGAGTCAGTTTTTCTTCTGCTCAAAGTCCCCTAAAACTAGAGGGATCAGGGGAAAAGGAAGATGAACTGGCACAGAGACAAAGAGACAGACAGAGAGACAGAGACACGGAGAGAGACAAAGATGGAGAGAGAGACAGAGAGACACAGAGAGGCAGAGACAGAGACACAGAGAGAAGTAGAGACAGAGAGACACAGAGCGAGATACAGAGAGACAAAGACGGAGAGAGAGACAGAGACAGAGACACAGAGAGAGATAGAGAGATACAGAGAGACAAAGATGGAGAGAGAGACAGAGATACACAGAGAGAGAGACAGAGAGAGACAAATATGGAGAGACAAAGAGATACAGACAGACAGAGACAGATAGAGACAGACAGAGACACAGAGATACAAAGAGAGAGATGGAGAGAGAGACAGAGAGATATAGCGAGAGACAGAGAGAGACAGAGACAGAGACTGACAGAGACACAGAAAGACACAGAGAGAGGCAGAGACAGAGAGACAGAGAGAGAAACAGAGACAGAGACAGAGACAGAGACAAAGAGAGACAGAGACGGACAGAGATAGAGACAGAAAGAGACAGAGAGACAGAAAGACACAGAGAGAGGCAGAGACAGAGAGACAAAGAGAGACAGAGAGACAGAGAGACAAATACAGAGGGACAGAGACAGAGAGAGACAAAGAGAGACAGAGAGAGACAGAGAGACAGAGATCCCAAAAGAGAGAGATGGAGAGAGACAGAGAGACACAGAGAGACAGAAGGAAGCGAGGGACGAAGGGCGGGAGGGGGGAAGACAGGAAAGAAAAGACAGAAAGGAAAGAAGAAAAACCCCGAGAATCCAGACGAAGCCCCGGCCTCCAGCCCCCTGGTTCCCCGGCGGGTCCTGCACCCCCCCGGCCGCCGCCGCCCCCCGGAGACGCCCCGTATCCAGCCCCGCGCTCCCTGCCTCCTTCACCACCAGGCCGGGGGCGGCTTTTCCGAACGTGGCCCCACGTTTCACACAAAACCCTCCCAGCCCGTCGTGTCGAGCGTCTGTCTTTTATTCTTTTTAAAAGGCAGAGAAAAAAAAAAAAAAAAAAGAGAGAGACACGGCTCAGCGCCGTGTTCGCCGCCCGCCTTCTCCTGACACCGTCTTCCTTTAGAACGTCGCCAACGACAAGTCAGGACATGACATGTGCAGCGTCCCCGGCCCCGTCGCCGCCTCGGCCGTTTGATTTCTGACATCGCTCCGCAGGCGAAGCTGACAGGTCCCAGACACAAGGTGGGGCGGACGCCTTTCAAGAGAGGCGCGTCCCCTGGGTGCAGGGATCGGAGCTGCGTCCTGGGAGACGGCGACCGTCTTTTGTAGAACACGCCGCGGCACGGGGGACCCCCACGCGCAGCACATGCCCCGGCTGTGGCCGTGACAGGCGGCCGGCGTCTCTCACCGTCGTCCCCCATCAGAGCCGGTTCCCTGCAGGTGACTGTGTGTGTTGACATCGACCTTCATTCATGATTGAACCGCAAAGCCCGGGTGTCTGTGCGACGAGACGAGGGATGACCCCAGGACTGGCAAATCGAGGGATGTCGCATCCGAAACGTGGGTTCCTGAGGGTGCAGACGAGGCGGACACGGGAGGAGGAGGACGGAGGAGGCCTCGGCTGCCCGTGCAGGTGGCACCGGCCGGGTATATCCTCCTGGCAGGGCGACACACCCCACAGACATCGCTCTGGGGTCCTGGATGAGGAGCAAAGGTCGGTGGCTGGTACATTTCCCGGGGGCACCGATGGGCTTGCAGAGCCTGGGTGGACACACGTGTGGTCCGTGCGCTGGGACGGAGCCGTTGGCATCCTGGTGGCAGCTTGAACACAGACTTGCAGGCTCATGACAGCCAAAGCGCCCGGTCCCCATAACCGTCCCCAAGAAAGGGAGCGGCGGGGGGTCCCCGGGGCCGGCCAGGAGGCTGGGGACGGACGGTGGGGGGCACCTGAGCCCCTGCATTCCCACAGGGGCCACCTCGGTCAAGCTGGGCTTGGTCTGGGTGGGTTTGCTTTTATTTATTTATTTTTTTTAATTTTATTTTTGAGACGGAGTCTCGCTCTGTGGCCCAGGCTGGACTGCGGAGGCGCGATCTCGGCTCACTGCAACCTCCGCCTCCCGGGTTCCCGCCATTCTCCTGCCTCAGCCTCCCAAGAAACTGGGACAACAGGCGCCCGCCACCGCACCCGGCTATTTTTTTTATTTTTTATTTTTAGTAGAGACGGGGTTTCACCGTGTTAGCCAGGATGGTCTCGATCTCCTGACCTCGTGATCCACCTGCCCCGGCCTCCCAAAGTGCTGGGATGACAGACCTGAGCCACCGCGCCCGGCCCGTTATTTTATTTTTCGTACAGATGGGGCCTGGCTCTGTTGCCCAGGCTGAAGTGCAGTGACGTGATCAGGTTCCTTGCATCGTATTGTTTTGAGACAGAGTCCGACTCTCTCCCCCAGCCTGGAGGGCAGTGGTACGATCTCGGCTCACCGCAACCTCCGCCTCCTGGGTTCACGCCGTTCTCCTGCCTCAGCCTCCCGAGTAGCTGGGACAACAGGCACCTGCCACCTCGCCCGGCTAATTTTTTTTAAGTGATTTTTTTTTTTTTTTTTTTGGTAGAGACGGGGTCTTACTATGTCTTCCAGGCCAAAGTTCAGCAGTATCGTCGTAGCTTATCCAGCCGCGAAATCCCGGGCTCAAGTGATCCTCACACCTCAGCCTCCTAAAGTGCTAGGATTGTGGGTGTGAGCCACGGCACTCCCCCAGCGTATCTGTAAACGGTTCTGGAAATACGAGCCTCACCGTTACGAAGCTGTTTCCGTGGGTGTAACAAATTGCCCTTCGCAGACTGGCTGGAAAAGAAAACGCACGCACATTTGGCTGGACACGGCGGCTCACGCCTGTAATCCTACGACTTAGGGAGGCTGAGGCTGGAGGATTGTTTGAGACCAGGAGTTGGAGACCAGTCTGAGTGACACAGAGATACCTCGTTTCTAGAAAAATAAAAAATAAAATAATTAGCCGGGCGTGGTGGCAGGTGCCTGTAGTCCCAGGTACTCGGGAGGCTGAGGCAGGAGAATGGCGTGAATCTGGGAGACAGAGTGAGCCGAGATCGCACCATTGCACTCCAGCCTGGGTGACAGAGCGAGACTCCGTCTCAAAAAAAAAAAAAAAAAAAAAAAAAAAAAAAAAAAAAAAGAAAAAGGAAAAAAAAAAGAAAAAAGAAAAGCTATTTACCTCTTCAATTTCACTCAGCCAAGAGAAAGGAGAAACTGCTCCGTTTTCACCGAACATCTTCCCAAGTTGTACCCACCGCACTCATAGCAAATTTCATTTACCATAGACATTTTATTTTATTTTTATTTTCATTTATTTTATTTTCATCTTTCTGAGACAGAGTCTCGCTCTGTCGCCCAGGCTGGAGTGCGGTGGCGTGATCTCGGCTCGCTGCAACCTTCCGCCTCCCGGGTTCAAGGGATTCTCCTGCCTCAGCCTCCCGAGTAGCTGGGATGACAGGTGCACGTCAACCGCAGCCCATAAGGTGGCCCAAGGCACATGGGGTTCACATTGCACCCACCATGGGTCGAAGGTGGGCCTCGGGTTCCTTCCAAAGGGCAGGGAGCCGTGACGTGAACAAGTTACTTCAATGTGACAGGCGTGATCTCCATGTGGGACTAAATACAGGCCTGCGGAGGGTCCACAGAGCACCAACGGAAGCCGGCACCACACCACACACCACGCTGGGGTCTGTGTGACCACAGGGCATCATCCAGCCCCGAATGTCAGCAGAACTGAGGCTGAGACACTGACTGAGGGACCTGTCTATCGACCATCTGTCAATCAATCAATCAATCGTCTGTCTATCCGTTAACTAATATTTATCCACCTATCATCTGTCACTCATCTATCTCTCTCTCATCCATCCATCATCTATTCTATCTATCAATATCTATCGATCGATCGATCTATCTATCTATCTCCTATGTATCTCTCTATTCACCCATCTATCTATCCTGTATGTATTTATCCATCCATCCATCATCTATGTGTGTGATGTTCCCCTCCCTGTGTCCATGTGATCTCCTTGTTCAACTCCCACCTATGAGTGAGAACATGCGGTGTTTGGTTTTCTGTTCCTGTGTGAGTTTGCTGAGAATGATGGTTTCCAGCTTCACCCATGTCCCTGCAAAGGACACGAACTCATCCTTTTTCATGGCTGCATAGTATTCCATGGTGTCTGTACCAGATTTTCTTTATCCAGTCTATCACTGATTGGCATTTGGGTTGGTTCCAAGTCTTTGCTATTCCCAGCAGGTTTTCAAAGCCCGTCGTCTTTGCTTAGCACACGCCATGATGTCGGCTCTCTGAATTCGCCGTCTTTCTAGATGAGTCCCAGGGTTTTTCTTCATCACTCAGTGTTTGGCAACCGGGAAGTTATTCTCAGCAGCAAACCCATCGATGATAGACTCTTTCTCCTGGTCTGACGCCTGCCTGCAGCTCTCTGAGGACCTCGGCTGAGGGAAGCTTTGAAATAGTTTCCTGTTCACGCGTGTCTCGTGTGTCAGACACATCACGGGCTGCGTGGACGCCGTTACCACTTGTGGGAAGGGCTGGCACTCTGGTCTCTCCGTGGCGTACAGATTTGGAGCCAAAACGTGGTCCCAGGGAACAAAGACAGCCCCCTCTATCCTGTGCTTCTGAAGAGCGTGAAGAAGGGTCAATGTTGGGGAAAGGCGATTAGAAATATCTATTTTAATAAATACTAGCATGGAAGAAAGATGATTTTAATGTAATAGATGGTTGGTTTCCTAGGAAAGCCATTGCAAACACCACAGACTGGAGGGGCTTATGCCCCAGAAATTTACTCTCTCCCAGTCCTGGAGACCAGGAGTCTGAGATCAAAGTGTCTCAGGACCACTCTCCCTCCAGAGCCTTTAGGGGAGGCTCCTTCCTGCCTCTCCCAGCTCCCGGGGGCTCCCGGCGTCCCCGGACTTGTGGCCCCATCACTCCAGTCTCTGCCTCCGTCTCCACGTGGCCTTCTCCTCTGTGTCTGTGTCTCCTCTTTTGTCTCTTACAAGGACACCTGGTATTGCATTCAGAGTCCCACCCTACTCCGAGATGATCCAAGACGATCTCACCTCCACCTTCTTAACTAATTACATCCGCAGAGATCTTATTTCCAAATACCATCCGTCCCAGACAGACGTGAGTTTCGGGGACCCGCCTTCCGCCTTCTCCAGTGACGTGTCATGGTTCACCGACACCGTCACCACCACCGATGGCTGCATTCCCGAGAAGCCCCCAGATCACTCAGTTCCACACCCGCCTCCGTCTTTCAGCAAAACCTCCTGAGGGCTTTTGTTCCTGGTCAACCCACTGTCGGGGGCACCCTGGAGGGTTTGTCTTGGATCGGATGCAAAAACGTGTGTGGCTGGACCAACGTGGCACATGGATACATATGGAACAAACCTGCACGTTGTGCACATGCACCCCTAGAACTTAAGTCTGTGACAGTTTCTGTAGGAGCGACACAGTTTAGGGACCGTGTCTAAGGGTCGCATTTGACCTCTGCTCACCTCAAAACTTTGGTTTGGGCCGGTCGCGGTGGCTCACGCCTGTCATCCCAGCACTTTCGGAGGCCGAGGCGGGCGGATCACCTGAGGTCGGGAGTTTGAGACCAGCCTGGCCAACATGATGAAACCCCGTCTCTACTAAAAATATAAAAATTAGCCAGGCGTGGTGGCAGGTGCCTGTCATCCCAGCTCCTCGGGGGGCTGAGGCAGGGGAATCGCTTGAATCTGGGAGGCGGAGGTTGCAGTGAGCCCAGACTGTGCCACTGCACTCCAGTCTGGGCGACAGAGCAAGACCCTGTCTTAAAAATAATAATAAAAAAATAGGCCAGGCAGGTTGACTCACACCTGTCATCCTAGCACTTTGAGAGGCCGAGGCGGGCAGATCACCTGAGGTCGAGAGTTCGAGACCAGCCTGGCCAACATGGTGAAACCCCGTCTCTACTAAAAATATAAAAATTAGCCGGGCGTGGTGGCAGATGCCTGTCATCCCAGCTACTCGGGAGGCCGAGGCAGGAAAATAGCTTGAACCGGGGAGGCGGAGGTTGCAGTGAGCTGAGATTTTGCACTCCAGCCTGGGCGACAAGAGTGAAACTTGATCTCAAAAATAAATAAAAATAAATAAATAAATAAATAAAATAAAATAAAAATAAATACATAAAAAATAAAACCTTCGTTTTGTCCTGAGTTGAAACTGAAGGGCCTTGCAGATACATGTGAAAACCCAGACCTTGGCCATGACCTTGAGCAGGAGGAGCTAAATGACTCCCACATGCTTAGCGTTCCAATAATGGAACACTAGGCATCAATGGGTTTAAGCCCATTATGCGTTTAGCAGTGATACGGGAAGGACAGGACCCTTCATGGAGAAAAATAACACATTGGTTTTGCTTTGTGTTTTCTTTTGTCGAGATGGAGTCTCGCTCTAGTCCCCCAGGCCGGAGTGCAATGGTACAATCTCAGCTCACTGCAACCTCCGCCTCCCGGGTTCAAGCGATTCTCGTGCCTCAGCCTCCTGAGTAGCTGGGGTTACAGGTGCCCGCCGTACCTGTGCCCCGTGCTGGTCAGGCTGGTCTCAAACTCCTGACCTCAGGGGATCTGCCCATGTCAGGCTCCCAAAGTTCTTTCAGCTCAGGAGGTCAGAAATGGCCAAGCGCGGCAGGGTTGGTGGCTCACGCCTGCAATCATGCAATCCCAGCATTTTGAGAAGCCAAGGTGGGAGGATCGCTTGAGGCCAGGAGTTCAAGACCAGCCTGGGCAACATAGCAAGACCCCACATTTACACACACACACACACACACACACACAAAAAAAGGTGTGGTAGCTCATGCCTGTAGTCCCAGCTACCGGGAAGACTGAAGAGGGAGGATCATGTGAGCCCAGGCGTTCAAGGCTGCAGTGAGGCATGACTGAGCTGCTGCACTGCAGCCCGGGCAACAGAGCAAGACCCCGTCTTAAAAAAATGAAATAATAATAAAAAGATAGGCCAGGTGCGTTGACTCACACCTGTCATCCCAGCACTTTGGGAGGCCGAGGCGGGTGGATCACCTGAGATCGAAACCAGCCTGGCCAGCAAGGTGAAGCCCTGTCTCTGCTAAAAATACTAAAATTAGCCAGGCGCGGTGGCAGGTGCCTGTCATCCCAGCTACTCAGGAGGCTGAGGCAGGGCAATGGCTTGAATCTGGGAGGCAGAGGTTGCAGTGAGCTGAGACTGTGCCATTGCACTGCAGCCTGGGCAACACAGCAAGACTCCATCTTAAAAAAATAAAATGATAATAAAAAAAATAGGCCAGGTGCGTTGACCCACACCTGTCATCCCAGCACTTTGGGAGGCCGAGGCGGGTGGATCACCTGAGATCGAGAGTTCAAGACCAGCCTGGCCAGCAAGGTGAAGCCCCGTCTCTGCTAAAAATAGTAAAATTAGCCGGGCGTGGTGGCAGGTGCCTGTCATTCCAGCTACTCAGGAGGCTGAGGCAGGGGAACGGCTTGAATCTGGGAGGCAGAGGTTGCAGTGAGCTGAGACTGTGCCATTTGCACTCCAGCCTGGGCAACAGAGCAAGACCCCGTCTTAAAAAAATAAAATAATAATAAAAAAATAGGTCAGATGTGTTGACTCACACCTGTCATCCCAGCACTTTGGGAGGCCGAGGCGGGTGGATCACCTGAGGTCAGGAGATCGAGACCAGCCTGTTCAACATGGGGAAACCCCGTCTCTACTAATAACACAAAAATTAGCCGGGTGCGGTGGCAGGTGCCTGTGATCCCAGTTACTCGGGAGGCTGAGGCAGGGGAATGGCTTCAATCTGGGAGGCGGAGGTTGCAGTGAGCCGAGACTGTGCCATTGCACTGCAGCCTGGGCAAGAAGAGCGAAACTCCGTCTCAACAAAAAAAAGAAAAAGAAATAAAGAAAAAACCGCTCAGGTATGTGTTTGCTTTATTCCAGAATTGCTTTATGTTGCCGTGAAACCCTGGATCGTGGGGGCTCTGTCTGCATATCCCATATGTTACCTTATGCTGTGAACCTGCTGGGGGGAGTGTGACGACCATTTAACCTTCCGGCTCTGGTGAGCACCTTGTCGCGGAGACCTCGGGGAGCTCCTGGAGCCTGTGGATGCTACACTGGTTTATTTTCCCCTAGCCCTGGCCTGCCTTGGGACACCCCCCCCGCTCCCGCCCCGGGTCTGTGCTCCCCAGACCTCCCCCACACACCCGGTCACCGCAGCCCGTGATGTTTAATGACGGCTTCATGCACTGGGCTATGGCCCTAAACGCTGGTGACAGGCCCAACACACACTAATTACCTAATTGAATTCCAGCCCGCCCGGGCCTGTGGAAAGGCTGAGCCGGGGATGAACACAGGTGCCCCGTCGTCACCTCCGGATGTCAAATGGAAATCAGGTCTTGTCCGCCCGAGCCGGAGGAGCCGTTTCTCCTGCGCGCGCCGAGATTTCCACGGTTTTGCAGGAGAAACCGTTTCGCACCTGCCCTCTGGACAGCCTTGTCAGTTTTATCGACCGTGTCTGATGAAGGAATATTTAAAGAGGCACACAGTGAGAAGCGTTCCCCTCCTTCTTTTGCCTGTGTGTGTGTGTGTGTGTGTGTGTGTGTGTGTGGCTAGATTAAAAACCAAAATTTAAAACCAGTCGCTGGCAAAGTGGGCCAGTTTGGGGCCGGAATAATGCCGTCATCGCGGACAAGCCGGCTTAAAGAATGCAGATGCTGGTTTTCTACCAGGTCCTGACCCCAAACCTGTTTGTATCTGCAGCAGGTGGCACACGTCCGGCCTGGAGTATGAGGCTGGAGGGGCAGAGCCCTGTTCAGTGCCTGGAAGGTATTCAGACAGCGTTCGAGGCGCTCCTTAGGGAAGGCTTTGTGGCAGCTGAGTGCGAATCCCAGGAGGAAGGAGGGACCGAGGAGATCATCCCACCTGCCCCAGTGAAGGAGTTCACCTGCCGAGAACGAAAGCAGTGGCCACTTGTCCTATCCCGGCAAACCTGACCCCAAGAATGCCCGGGTCAGTCGCCCCCGTGGACAACGTCTCCTTGTCCCTCGGAGGAGGATTCTGCACGAGGAAGGAATCCAAAAGCGATGGCGAATAAAAGAATCTTAGATACATGAACAGAGGCAAAGCCGTGCGGGGACCCAGCCGGGCTGCAGGAGAGGCCACACGTACGTCTCTGTCGGTGTTGGGAGCCGTGCGGTCGCCGAGAACTTCAGGGTGAGCTCCCATGACAGACTTATCTGGGGATTGAAGGCGTCGTGAAATACGCCCCCTCGAAAAAGTTTCCTCACTTTGTTTGACACGCGACTTTCGTGATCAGGCTTTGCTTCATCAGCCGTGGGGACGCGGGGCGGGGCGGGGCGGGGGGAAGCCGTGGCTCATGTCGGCTCTAGAGGGGCCTGCATTTGTGTGTGTGTGTGTGTGTGTGCGCTCATATTACTATTCTTGGATGTCTATAATTTACATCTAAATGCACTGACTAATTTTGATCCAATCATGTCAAAAGTGATAGGTACTGTGTGGGAGGAGATGACAGCTGTACCAGTCCGTGTTGCGAGACTGAGAGTCCCTCGAGGCGATGATTTAATACCCCAGTCAGCCAGGCCTGTCAGAATCGGAGGCCAAATTATGACACATTACATCGACAGTCAACCCACACGGAGGTTGCGGTGGGTGGGGGAGGCCCTGGTTCACCCGGCACACGCGGCCCCCCGACCCTGCGACGGCTCCTCGCTCTGTCCCAGCCGACCGTCATCTCCTCCGGCCCCCGGCAGCCGCCCTCTGCCCCGTCACACGCGTGGCTTCCCGGGTTCTAACCCCACGCCAGGTGCAGAGTGCGGAGAAACGACGTACTAACCCCACTTTAAGAGTCATTTGCGTGTGTGTTTTTCACTCCGGCAACAGCGTGGAGAAACGACGCGCTAACCCCACTTTAAGAGTCATTTGCGTGTGTTTTTCACTCCAGCAAAAGTGGGGAGAAACGACGCGCTAACCCCACTTTAAGAGTCATTTGCGTGTGCGTTTTTCACTCCAGCAAGAGTGTGGAGAAACGACGCGCTAACCCCACTTTAAGAGCCATTTGCGTGTGTGGTTTTCACTCTGGCAACAGCGTGGAGAAACGATGCGCTAACCCCACTTTAAAAGTCATTTGCGCGTGTGCGTTTTTCACTCCAGCAAAGAGTGCGGAGAAACGACGCGCTAACCCCACTTTAAGAGTCATTTGCGTGTGTGTTTTTTCACTCCGGCAACAGCGTGTCAGGTGTTTGCAGGAAGGGCAGGCCGGAGTTCTGCCGCCGTGCAGCGTGAGGGTGCGTGGGTGTGTCCCTATGTGCGTGTGCGCACGTGTTCGCAGGTGTGCGTGGTGTCTGCGTGTGTCTATGTGGGTCCGTGTGTGCACACGTGCCCGTGTGTGTGCATCCGTGTGTGGCGTCTGCATGTGTCTCTATGCATGTGTCCGTGTGTGTGTGTGTATGTGTGTCTGTGCGTGTATATACCTGTGTGTGTCTCAGGGCATGCATGTGAGTGTAGGTCTGTGTGTGAGTGTGAACATGCCTGTGCATTGATGTGCATACGCGTTTCTGTGTCTCTGCACGTACACCTGTATGTGTGTCTGTGTGAGTATGAACATGCCTTTGCGTTGATGTGTGTACATGTTTCTATGTGTCTGTGCATACATGTCTGTGTGTGTCTGTGTGCATGCATGTGAGTGTATGTGTGTCTGTGAGTGTGTGTGCACACGTGTTCGCAGGTGTGTGTGGTGTCTGCCTGTATGTGGGTCCGTGTGTGCACACGTGCCCGTGTGTGCGCATCTGTGTGTGGCATCTGCATGTGTCTCTATGCGTGTGTCCGTGTGTGTGTGTGTATGTGTGTCTGTGCGTGCATATGCCTGTGTGTGTCTCAGGGCATGCATGTGAGTGTAGGTCTGTGTGTGAGTGTGAACATGCCTATGCATTGATGCGCATACACGTTTCTGTGTGTCTGTGCATACACGTCTGTGTGTCTGTGTGCATGTGACTGTATGTGTGTCTGTGACTGTGAACACACCTGTGCATTGATGTGCGTACATGTTTCTGTGTCTCTGTGCATACACCTATATGTGTGTCTGTGTGAGTATGAACATGCCTTTGCGTTGATGTGTGTACATGTTTCTATGTGTCTGTGCATACATGCCTGTGTGTGTGCCTGCATGTGAGTGTATGTGTGTCTGTGAGTGTGAACATGCCTATGCATTGATGTGCATACACGTTTCTGTGTGTCTGTGCATACACGTCTGTGTGTCTGTGTGCATGTGACTGTATGTGTGTCTGTGACTGTGAACATGCCTGTGCATTGATGTGCATACGCGTTTCTGTGTCTCTGCGCGTACACCTGTATGTGTGTCTGTGTGAGTATGAACATGCCTTTGCGTTGATGTGTGTACATGTTTCTATGTGTCTGTGCATACATGCCTGTGTGTGTGCCTGCATGTGAGTGTATGTGTGTCTGTGAGTGTGAACATGCCTATGCATTGATGTGTGTACACATTTCTGTGTGTCTGTGCATACACGTGTGTGTGTGCATGCATGTGAATCTGGGCATGCCTATGCATGCATATGTGCGTGTTTCTGTGTATCTGTGTGTGCATATGCCTGTATGTGCATCTGTGTGCATGCATGTGAGTGTACGTGTGTGTGTGAGTGTTGGCATGCCTGTGCACGTGTGTGTGTGTGTTTCTGTGTCTGTGCGTGCATATGGCTGTATGTGTGTGTGCCTGCATGTGAGTGTACGTGTCTGTGTGAGTGTGGGCGTGCGTAGGCACATGTGTGTGTGTTTCTGTGTATCTGTGTGTGCATATGCCTGTGTGTGCACCTGAGAGTGTGTGAGTGTGGGTGTGCCCGTGGACATATGTGTGTACATGCTTCTGTGTGTGTGTGTATGCCTGTGTGTGTGTGCACACCTGTCCGTATATGTGTGTCTGTGTGAGTGTAGCTATGCCTGTGTACATATGTGTGTACACGTTTCTGTGTGTCTGTGCACCTGTGTGTGCAAACGCCTGCGTGTGTGTCTGCGTGCATGCACGTCCGTGTATGTTGGAGGCCCTTCCTCAGGGCCCCTCTCGCCTGAAGGAAGTGCCACCCCCAGCCCCCCTTTGCTTTCTTTTGCGTCTGGGGTGTGACGTCACTGCCCGGTCCTCCCATCCTTGCCCTTCCTAGGCTTGCGGGGTGAGTCTGTCAGAAGCAGACACGCCGTGGTGGGCCGTATTCACCTTTGCACCTGCTCCTCCAAGTCCATTCCCGGAGGAGGAGGCTCTGTTGGAGACTAACCCTCGGGCACCTGTGGGCCGTCACTGCTCTCTCCTTCTGACACTGTGGTACCTGCCGTCTCCAGCCCCGGCCCTGGCGTGGTGACTTCCCCAGGACACCCCGGGAGTGGGGCCAAAGGAGGAATAACGGGGGAGGGAGGGCGAGGGACGTGCCCGCCGTGCTGAGACGTATATGCTTATGCGCAGTTCTGGGTCACCGTCTGCCACACTCTTATTTCGTTTGGTAGAAGTTACACCTCAAGCAACTTCCTTCGGAAACCTGGGGGTTTTTTGGTTCCGTGTAAGATGCACGGTGCTTTAGGAAGAGGTGGGGATGAGAAGGAGTCTTGAGGCCGGGCGCGGTGGCTCCCGCCTGTCATCCCGGCCCTTTGGGAGGCCGAGGAGGTTGGATCACGAGGTCAGGAGTTCGAGACCAGCCTGGCCAACATGGACAACGCGATCTTGCTTCTGACGGCCAAGGTGTCCTGATTCGTCCTGGGCATAGGATGAACCAACTTTAGGACCTTAGTTTATCGCGGTTAAAACCGAGAGGATAACAACCTTTTCCCACAACAGACCTCCTTCTTCCCTGGGGACGAGATTTTGCCTTTACAAGACCCACAGGTTAACCCCAAGATTAGAAATGATGGTTTTGGCGACAAGACTCTGATCCTCCCTACACAGCTGCTAAGATCTCGGTGCTTGACATATTTGTCAGAGAATGGACTTGATGGATCACCTGACCCCACCCAGATGAATAAAGTGATGCATCTGATCGTGCCGTCGGCACCCAGGAACTCAGTGTGAGAAGATTTCACCTCTCACCAGTCAGCACTTCCGCTCACTGACGTACCCACCACGCACCAAGGGGCTCTTAAAAAACCTGATCCCTCAGGGGCCGGGCGCGGTGGCTCACACCTGTCATCCCAGCACTTGGGGAGACCGAGGCGGGCGGATCACCTGAGGTCGGGAGTTAAAGACCAGCCTGGTCAACATGGGGAAACCCCGTCTCTAGTATAAATATAAATACTAGCCGGGCACAGTGGCTCACGTCTGTCATCCCAGCACTTTGGGAGGCCGAGGCGGGTGGATCACCTGAGGTCAGGAGTTCGAGACCAGCCTGGTCAACATGGTGAAGCCCCATTTCTACTAAAAATACTAAAACTAGCTGGATGTGGTGGCAGGTGCCTGTCATCCCAGCTACTCCGGAGGCTGAGGCAGGAGAATCACTTAAATCCGAGATATGGAGGTTGCAGTGAACCGAGATTGTGCCACTGCACTCCAGCCTGGACAACAGAGAAGAAAAAAAAAAAAAAGGTCTCAAAAAAAAAAAAAAAGGCTGGGCGCGGTGGCTCACACCTGTCATCCCAGCACTTTGGGAGGCTGAGACGGGCGGATCACGAGGTCAGGAGATCGAGACCATCCTGGCCAACACGGTGAAACCCCGTCTCTACTAAAAAATACAAAAAAATTAGCCGGGTGCGGTGGCGGTGCCTGTAGTCCCAGCTACTCCGGAGGCTGAGGCAGGAGAATGGCGGGAACCCGGGAGGCGGAGCTTGCAGTGAGCTGAGATCCGGCCACTGCACTCCAGCCTGGGCGACAAAGCCAGACTCCGTCTCAAAAAAAAAAAAAAAGGTCCATCTATACCATGGAATACTACACAGCCATGAAAAAGGATGACATCGTGTCCTCTGCAGAAATACGGATGCAGCTGGAGGCCCTTATTCTAAGCAAAAAGAGAAAACCCAACGCTACTTGGTCTTATGGGAGGGAGCTAAAATTGGGTACGAATCGTCGTAAAAACGGGAAGAACAGACACTGGGCTCTGCTAGACGGGGGAGGGAGGGATGGAGGCCAGGGTGGAAAAGTAACCTATCAGGTGCTACACGCTCAGTACCCGGGTGGCAGCATCCTTCATGCCCCAAACTTCAGCGTCACACGATATACTCACGTCACTCACGTGCACAGGCACCTCCTGAATCCCAAATAAAAGTTGCCATGATTTAAAAAATAAATAAAGACGACGATTGAAATATGTGTTTTTATTTTTTGAGACAGAGTCTCGCTCGGTCGTCCAGGCTGGAGAGCAGTGGTGCCACCTTGGCTCACTGCAACCTCCGCCTCCCGGGTTCAAGCGATTCTCCTGCCTCAGCCTCCCGAGTAGCTGGGACGACAGGCACCTGCCACCACGCCTGGCTAATTTTTGTACTTTTAGTAGGATGAGGTTTCATCATGTTGGCCAGGCTGGTCTCAAACTCCTGACCTTGTGATTCCCCCGCCTCGGCCTCCCAAAGTGCTGGGATGACAGGTGTGAGCCACTGTGCCCGGCCTTTTTTTTTTTGAGACTGAGTCTCACTCTGTCCCCCAGGCTGGAGTGCGGTGGCGCGATCTTGGCTCACGGCAACCTCCACCTCCCGGGTTCAAGCGATTCTCCTGCCTCAGCCTCCCGAGCAGCTGGGATGACAGGCACCTGCCACCTCGCCCGGCTAATATATTTTGTATTTTCAGTACAGACAGGGTTTCACCATGTTGATCAGGCTGGTCTCCAACTCCTGACCTCAGGTGATCCACCTGCCTCGGCCTCCCAAAGTGCTGGGATCGCGGACGTGAGCCACCGTGCCCGGCCAACATTCAGGCCGTTTTCACAATTAGCAGGTGCTTGACCAAATACATAATGATAACAACTGCCTGTCTGTCCCTCAGAAAGTAGAGAATGATCCTGGGAGTCCTTCCTGGCCCTTCATCTCTAGTTTCTTTTTTTTTTTTTTGAGACGGAGTCTCGCTCTGTGGCCCAGGCTGGAGCGCAGTGGCCGGATCTCAGCTCACTGCAAGCTCCGCCTCCCGGGTTTACGTCATTCTCCTGCCTCAGCCTCCCGAGTAGCTGGGACTACAGGCGCCCGCCACCTCGCCCGGCTAGTTTTTTGTATTTTTTAGTAGAGACGGGGTTTCACCGTGTTAGCCAGGATGGTCTCGATCTCCTGACCTCGTGATCCGCCCGCCTCGGCCTCCCAAAGTGCTGGGATTACAGGCGTGAGCCACCGCGCCTGACCCCATCTCTAGTTTCTGTTGTTGGAAGGCCCTGTGACTCCTCCGTGAATGATAGACTCAGACTCGGGAAGGCCGTCAACCCCCAAGGATTCTAAAACTCCAGAAAGGTCTGAGGGGGACACACTTGAAAATGGAGTGAGTTGGAAACGCCTCCATGTGTAGAATTCAGATCCAAGTTGAGTGTTACGACGGACTCGGAGGAGTTTTAAAAAGCGTGACAGGGCGGCGTTGCAAATACGAATCCGTGGTGTAAAGAGTTGGAACATGTTCCAGAGACGTTCAAATAGTTACGTGTGTGGATGAGTCTCTGGTGCACCTGTCATAATGAAATCACATGCACCGGGGAACTTAAGCAACAGAGCTTCATTCTCCCACCGTCCTGGGGGCTGGAGGTCTGAGATCCAGGTGTGGGCAGGGCTGGTTCCTCCTGAGGCCTCTCTCCTGGGCTGGGAGACGCCGTCTTCTCCCTGTGTCCTCACAGGCTCGTCCCTCTGTGTGTGTCTCTGTCTTAATCCCTCTTCCTCTAAGGACACCTTCATCACCTCTTTTAAGATCTATCTCCAAATCCAGTTACATGCTAAGGCCCCGGGGGATGACAGCTGCAACCTACAAATCTTGGGGGTCGCCCTTCCTCACAGAAAATCAACGTTTCTCTTTGCCTTGTTCAGGTGCGACTTGCTGTGTGAGAACAGACACCCTTCTTGCTTGTCGTTGTCACCTGCTCAAGAACCTTCCGTGGCTCCCTATTTCCCCGGGGTGAAATCAAACGTCCCTGCCGTTGTGAGTGAGGGACAACAGCTGTGTCCTGAACACACCAGGGGCTCGTGCTGCTGCAGCCGCCCGTCTGGGTCCTCACGGTGCCTGGGGAGTAGCGCCTCGGCCTGGCTCTGGACATCCCCGTGTTCCCCGGGGGACAGCTGGGGCCGGACTCCCTTCCCGACGTCCCTTGTTCTGCATCCCCAGGTTGTCATGAGAGCTCACGGCCACCCCCCTGGGCTTGCTGTGGGTTCTATGTAGCCTCCCTCAGAATTAGCTAAAAATCCTCCGGCTTGATTGATGGCCTTTGCAACGGCCGCGTTCAACGAACGTCGTGCGTCCTGAAAACGCTCGTGCCGGCCGAACAGGGAGGCAATTAGGAACCGGTGGATGATAAATGGACGTTTTAAGCCGCCGTTTACTTAATATCCCCATTAAACAAGGCTCTTTGCATTAATCACAATTTCTCCAGCAGTCTAGGAGGCCCTTTAATTGCTGCTTCAATGAGGACCGTGTTTCCGTCCAAACTCAATCTTGGATGGGGAGAGAGAGAAGCTCGCCAGGGCTCAGCTGCCCGGCTGCCAAGAACTGTCAGAATCGATCACGTACGTGTTCACGTTTCCTATGGTCTCATTGGAGTGCCCGGGGATTGACGGGAGAAAGTACCACATCCTTTGTGTGTGTGTGTGTGTGTGTGTGTGTGTGAGAGAGACGGAGGGACACACAGGCCGGGAGCAGGGAGCGGTGTGTGTTCACGTGTGAGGTTCTGAGAACAAACAGAAGTTGTTCCACTCAAAATCCGCAGGCTGGCGATGTCGTGGGCGCTTGCGTTGTGTATGCGCAATAGTTATTTTCATTTTATTATTTTATTTATTTGAGACAACGTCATGCTCTGTCCCCCAGGCTGGAGGGCAGTGGTGGGATCTCGGCTCACTGCAACCTCCGCCTCCCGGGTTCAAGCGATTCTCCTGCCTCAGCCTCCCGAGTATCTGGGATTCTACGTGCCCGCCACCGTGCCTGGCTAGTCTTTGTATTTTTAGTAGAGATGGGGTTTCACCAAGTTGGCCAGGCTGGTCTCGAACTCTTGACCTCAGGTGATCCGCCCGCCTCGGCCTCCCAAAGCGCTGGGATGACAGGCCTGAGCCACCGTGCCCGGCCCATACCTGGTTATTTTTTTTTAAACAGTTTTGTAGAGATGGGGTCTCACTATGTTGCCCAGGCTGGTCTCAAACGCATGTGCGTGCCACCATTGTGGCTAATTTTTTAAACTTTTGTAGACATGAGGCCTCACTACGTTGCCCAGGCTGCTTTCAAACTCCTGGACTCAAGTGATCCTCCCACATCAGCCTCCCAAAGTGCTGGGATTGCAGGTGTGAGCCCCTGTGCTTGGCCTGCAGTTACTCTCTCTCTTTTTCTTCTGAGACAGAGTCTCGCTCTGTCACCCAGGCTGGAGTGCCGTGGCGCGGTCTGAGCTCACTGCAAACTCTACCTCCCGGGTTCAAGCAATTCTCCTGCCTCAGCCTCCAGAGCAGCTGAGACTGCAGGTGCGTGCTACCACGCCCGGCTAATTTTTGTATTTTTAGTAGAGACGGGGTTTCACTATGTTGGCCAGGCTGGTCTCGAAGTCCTGACCTCAAGGGATCCACCTGCCTTGGCCTTTCAAAGTGCTGGGATTACAGGCGTGAGGCACCACACTCAGCCCTGTTTTTTCTTTCTGAGACAGGGTTTGAAATAACAACTCTCCTAAAATATATGTGTATATATATGTGTATAATACACACATAGTTTTAATGTTATATATACATAACATTTTAATGTCATTTGTACCTCTGTGGGTCTGACACGTCTGCAGTCTGGGGAGGGCAGAGAAGTTTTTGCATTCATTTTAATATTCTCAAAAACTAGGATAAAAACAGTGGCAGTGGATGCGATGAATGAGGAGAGCTGGGTAAACTGGCCCTGTTTGCTGTCTCTGGTCTTTGTCCTTCTTGACATCTTCGGTGAACTGTGTGGAAAGCGCCAGGCTTTCACGGAAAATAAATCATGTCAAATGCAACTAAGGTACCGTGCACCGACCGCAAGCCGGCGTCTATCCAGGGCTCTGAGCGTCTGTGAGATTTTAAGGAAAAGAAAGGAGGCTGGAAAAAAAAAAAAAAAATTGAAATGAATCACAGACAAACCATCCCTAAAAGGTTGCTTTAATAATTGTGAGTGTGTGTGTGTGTGTGTGTGTGTTTTTTGTCGTTGCCATGGAAGATAACTCGGATCCAAAATAATGAGCAAACACTATCACACAGTCCTTTTCGCAAAATCGCTTTGGCTTTGGGGAAGGCAACTGTCATTAACGGGCAACCCGCACGTTAAAGCGAGGAGATTTCCTGGGAGAACGGTCTGCTAAGGAAATGTAATGAGAGCTATTTCTTGCCCTTATTGTTGCAAACCGTTGCCTGGTACTCGACCAGCCTCTGCCCCTCGGCTGAAGCACGCCTGGTTGAAATTCATACGGCCTAGATTTACAATTTTTAAACGACCGGATATATATATATATATATATGTATTTTTTTCTATGCTCTCTGCAGACTTGGTGGACACCTGTTGTTTCTGGTTAGGAAAGGAAGAGATAATTGCGTGGCAGACTTCTTGAGTCACCATTTAACCGGCTGATTTCAGCCATAAATTGGACGTGGGGAGAAAAAAAAAAAAAAACAAACTAGCAACAAAACCCAAAGACACATTCAAACAGATTTGCAACCCTAAAGTCTGTGTCCTTTATTATTTTGATTTTATTATGATTATTTTTTCGCTTTGTTTAACATACAAACGAGCTAGACAAATCCTTCCCGGCTGACTGTATGTGCTTTTTCCTGCCTGGCTCTTCTGTAGCAATTATGTGAGGTGAATCGGTGTAAGTGTCAATTAGTTCAACCGTCGTGGAAGACAGTGTGGCGATTCCTCAAGGATCTAGAACTAGAAATGCCATTTGACCCAGCCATCTCATGACCGGGTATATACTCAAAGGATTATAAATCATTCTACTATAAAGACACACACACACGTATATTTACTGAGGCATTATTCACCATAGCAAAGACTTGGAACCAACCCAAATGCCCATCAGTGATAGACTGGATAAAGAAAATGTGGCACAGACACCATGGAATACTATGCAGCCATGAAAAAGGATGAGTTCATGTCCTTTGCAGGAACATGGGTGAAGCTGGAAACCATCATTCTCAGCAAACTCACACAGGAACAGAAAACCAAACACCGCATGTTCTCACTCATCAGTGGGAGTTAAACAATGAGAACACATGGACACAGGGAGGGGAACATCACACATTGGGGCCTGCCATGGGGGTGAGGGCTAGGGGAGGGAGAGCCTTAGGACACATACCTAATGCACGTGGGGCTTAACACCTAGACTTGGAACCAACCCAAATGTCCATCAGTGATAGACTGGATAAAGAAAATGTGGCACAGAGACACCATGGAATACTACGCAGCCATGAAAAAGGATGAGTTCGTGTCCTTTGCAGGGACATGGGTGAAGCTGGAAACCATCCTTCTCAGCAAACTCACACAGGAACAGAAAACCAAACACCGCATGTTCTCACTCATCAGTGGGAGCTGAACAATGAGAACACATGGACACAGGGAGGGGAACATCACACACTGGGGCGTGTTGGCGGGTGGGGGCTAGGGGAGGGACAGCATTAGGACACGTGCATGTGGGGCTTAAAACCTAGACTTGGAACCAACCCAAATGCCCATAAATGAGAGACTGGATAAAGAAAATGTGGCACAGACACCATGGAATACTACGCAGCCATGAAAAAGGATGAGTTCGTGTCGTTTGCAGGGACATGGGTGAAGCTGGAAACCATCATTCTCAGCAAACTCACACAAGAACAGAAAACCAAACACCGCATGTTCTCATCAGTGGGAATTAAACAATGAGAACACACGGACACAGGGAGGGGAGCATCACACACCGGGGCCTGTCGTGGGGTGGGGGGCTGGGGAAGGGAGAACATTAGGATGCTATTGTAATGCTAACCAATACCTAATCCATGTGGGGTTTAACACCTAGATGACGGGTTGACGGGTGCAGCGAACCACCACGGCACGTGTCTACCCACGTAACAAACCTGCACGTTCTGCCCGTGCATCCCAGAACTTATAAAATTTGTTTGAAGAAGTAAACTGTGTTTAACACAGTTTTCCCTGTAGCGTGTTAAAATACATCGGTTACTGCTTATTACAAACATGGGATTTTGAGGATCATTTTTTTTCCCTCAAGCCCAGAGAGAGAGGGGGTTGCTCTATTTTCTGATCCAAACTGGGGTAATCTGGAAGATGAGGAGGAATAGGTTTCACTAACCAGGTGTGCAGCAAAGCGGCCGGGGCTCTGAGACGGCTGGGAGACGCGTTCCACAGATCTTTGCTT
Organism: Chlorocebus sabaeus; assembly: GCF_047675955.1. NCBI lineage: Eukaryota > Metazoa > Chordata > Mammalia > Primates > Cercopithecidae > Chlorocebus > Chlorocebus sabaeus. The sequence continues at coordinate 10,475 of NW_027327775.1, read as the reverse complement.
TGGGAGTGGCCTGTTTCCCACACTGCAGGGATCGATGGACAAATGCCTCATTGTTCTGGGATTCGAGGGGGTGACGTGGAATGAAATGTGGAACCGGGCGCGGTGGTTCACACCTGTCATCCCAGCACTTCGGGAGGCCGAGGCGGGTGGATCACGAGGTCAGGAGATCCATCCTGGCCAACATGATGAAACCCCGTCTCTACAAAAAATACAAAAATTAACTGGGTGTCGTGGCGGGCACCTGTAGTCCCAGCTACTCGGGAGAGGCTGAGGCAGGAGAATCTCTTGAACCTGAGAGGTGGGGGTTGCAGTGAGCCGAGATCACGCCACTGCCCTCCAGGCTGGCGACACAGAGAGACTCTGTGTCCCAAAATAAAATAAAATAAAATAAAATAAAATAAAATAAAATAAAATGAGGTGGGTGAGGTGGCCTGGGCACATAATCCCAGCTAACCGGGAGCCTGATTGGAAGAATCTCTTGAGACTGGGCAACATAGCAAGACCCCATCTCTACCAAAAAAATACAAAATACAAAACATTATAATAAGTCAAGCAAAGATGATGACTCTGAACACGGTTTTTGAGTTCTCAGAGATTCGGGGTTCTCCCAGCTGGACTGCACCCCAGTGACCATCTTTAAGGCCCTGCCGTGTGGGCGAGGACCTGTATTAGATTCTGCTCTTCACCCTGGACGGAGCTGTCGACCCGTAAACGTCGGTTTCACATCTCGGCGTCCACGACTCCTTTAAAACACGCACAAAGTCGTTTTGTGCAACGATAAAATAAGGACTGGAAAATGTATTCAATTATGCTTCTGCAAAATGAAATCGTGCCCGGGCTTTGACAGGCAAATAAATGGGTGTTATTACACCGCTGATGACGGGTGGAGGGGATTTCGCGTTCGTATTTTATGATGTTGTTGGAGTCCGCAGAGGATTGGACGTCCTGTGGCTCCGTTTCCCACATCGATTCTTACAGAAGGGAGTTCCTTTGAATAATTAATATACTCCCGGTGATAGATGACCCACGGGGTCGGGATATTACGTTATCAATCACGCCCCAGTTGTTTTAACGTAACCCTATCGAACACGTGTCAGGAGCTGTTTACGCAGAGATGATGGTGACCATGTGGCCGTCGGCACTGACGTCTCCATTCCGGGAGTCCTGGGTGGAGGTTCCCCGTTTCCAGCCACAAAATCGTCTCATTTCCTTTCCTGAATCTGCCACGTCCTGACACGTTTCCCCCCGTGTTTTAGTGGAGATGGGGTTTCGCCGTGTTGGCCAGGCTGGTCTTCAGGGCCTGGCTTCAAGTGATCCACCTGCTTCAGCCTCACAAAGTGCTGGGATGACTGGCGTGAAACATGGTGTCCGGCCCCCAGTGTTTTTCAAATTGTAGTAAAATGTACATCACGCACGCAAAAAATAATAATAATTATTATTATTATTTTTTGAGACGGAGTCTCGCTCTGTCACCCAGGCTGGAGTGCACTGGCTGGATCTCAGCTCACAGCAACCTCCGCCTCCCGGGTTCCCGCCATTCTCCTGCCTCAGCCTCCTGAGTAGCTGGGATGACAGGTGCACACCACGACACCTGGCTAATTTTATTGTATTTTTAGTAGAGATGGAGTTTCCCCCGGTTGCTGAGGCTGGTCTCGAACTCCTGACCTCAGGCGATCCACCTGCTTCAGCCTCCCAAAGTGCTGGGATGACAGGTGTGAGCCGCCGTGTCCGGCCCCCAGTGTTTTTCAAATTGTAGTAAAATGTACATAACGCATACAAAAAATTACTTTTTTTTTTTTTTTTTTTTTTTTTTGAGACGGAGTCTCGCTCTGTCACCCAGGCTGGAGTGCAGTGGCCGGATCTCAGCTCACTGCAAGCTCCGCCTCCCGGGTTCCCGCCATTCTCCTGCCTCAGCCTCCCGAGTAGCTGGGATGACAGGTGCCCACCACCTCGCCTGGCTAATTTTTTGTATTTTTAAAAGAGACGGGATTTCACGATGTTGGCCAGGCTGGTCTCGATCTCCTGACCTCAGGTGATCCACCCACCTCAGCCTCCAAAAGTGCTGGGATGACAGGCACCTGCCACCACGCCCGGCTAATGTTTGTATTTTTAGTAGAGATGGGGTTTCTCCATGTTGACCAGGCTGGTCTCGAACTCCTGACCTCAGGTGATCCACCCGCCTCGGTCTCCCAAAGTGCTGGGATGACAGACGTGAGCCACCACGCCTGGCCCACTATTATATATTCTATCATATCGTCAAGTGTACATATATGATGCATTATGTGTATAATGTATATTATATATACTATTATGCACATGTAACTATTGTAGACAATATAATATATAGAAAGATACACATACATCTATATTGCAAACTGGGAAAACCTTATATTTTCTACAAATTGCACTATTGGCTATTTAAACATATACCATATCATACTTTATACATAACACATAATATATGGTAATGTGTAATACGGTCACTATCCTGGAGGATAGAATATATGTATATCTATATGCAAGGTGGGAAAATCTAATTTTTTTCTACAAAGCTGGGATTACAGGCACCTGCCACCACGCCCGGCTAATGTTTGTATTTTTAGTAGAGACGGGGTTTCTCCATGTTGACCAGGCTGGTCTTGAACTCCCGACCTCAGGTGATGTACCCACCTCTTCTTTAAGGCGTCTCTCCGAGTCGGCCTTGGGAGGTATTTGTATTTCACGAGTCCCCGTAGACGTGAGGTTTTACTCCAAGCACCTGACACCTCCAGCGAACTTGGTTCTCAACTGGGTCACGACGGAGACGCTGCTACGGTCTCAGGTTCATGAGTTGCTGAGGCCCAGAGAGGTCGAGAGCTTGGCCGTGGCCACACAGGAAGAACGTGGCAGCCTTAATGTCTGAACTGGGTCTGGTCCCTGCTTGTTTTCTTGTTATCCTTCCATCCCTGGTGTTGGTTTTGACTTTTAGATATGTAAACCAGTGTGTGGCTTTACATCGTTTATTCCAGAGAACGTATTCACTGCTTAAATGGGAGAGAGAAAAACAAGGATCAAGAGACAGAAGTTAACTTTATTCCCTGGAGCTGGGTTGTGATTCAGACCACCACAAACAGGCTGGCTGCACTGGCTCACTCCTGGAACCCCAGCACCTGGGGAGGAGGAGGCAGGAGGATCACTTGAGCTCAGGAGTTTGAAACCAGACGGGGCAATACAGCAAGACCCCATCGCTACAAAAAAATAAATACAAAAATTAACTGTGTGTGGTGGCACACGGCTGTCGTCCCAGCTACTCAGGAGGCTGAGATGGGAGGAGGATCGCTTGAGGCCGGGAGGTTGAGGCTGCAGTGAGCCATAATTGCACCACTGCACTCCAGCCTGGGCAACAGAGCAAGACCCCATCTCTAAAACAAAACAAAACAAAACAAAACAAAACAAAACACAATGAACCTGGGAGAAGCGCAGGTGCAGGTGTCTGTGAGTCGGGCCCTCCTGCAGGTGCAGGGTCCTCCAATCTACCTGGGATTTCTTTGGGAGGCAACAGGATCTCAACCTGCCGGAAGGATCTTGGGCGACAGACAGAATAGATGCATTCCGTCCTGCTCTCTGGGGTCACCCCAGTTCTCTCTTCGTTCTGTTTGTGACGGGAAAACCTGGGTGAGTATCCTTCCCTCATTCTATTGTGTGGTGTTGGATTCTATTCCATTGCATTCTACTGCATTCTGTTCCATTCCATTCCATTCTATTAGGTTCGATCCCTCCCATTGTCATTCGATTCCATTCTATTTTCTATCCATTCCATTCTCTCTCATCCATCCGTTTCCGTTCCATTCTATTATTTTCTGTTCTTCTCTATTCCATTTCCATTCATTATTTTCTATTCCATTTTATTCCTTTCCATTCCTTCTATTCTATTCCTTTCCATTCCATTCCTTCTATTCTATTCTATCTCTTTTCATTTCATTCCATTGCATTCATTATTTTCTATTCTATTTCATTCTATTCTATTCTATTCCATTCCATTTTATTCCATTCCATTCCACTCCACTATCTTCTATTCCATTCCATTCTACTTCATTCTATTCTCTTCCGTTCCATTCCGTTCTATTATTTTATGTCCATTCCATTCCATCTCATTCATTATTTTCTATTCTATTGTATTCCATTCCATTCATTATTTTCTGTTTCATTCAATTCCATTCATTGTTTTCAATTCGATTCCATTCAATTCCATTTATTATTTTCTGTTCTTTTCCATTCACTATATTCTATTCTATTCTATTCTATTCCATTCCATTCATTATTTTCTGTTTCATTTCATTCCATTTGATTCATTGTTTTCAATTCGATTCAATTCCCTTTTTTATTTTCTGTTCTATTCCATTCATTATTTTCTATTCTATTCCATTCCTGTCCATTCTATTCCATTCATTATTTTCTGTTTCATTCCATTCATTATTTTCGATTTGATTCCATTCCATTCATTATTTTCGATTTGATTCCATTCCATTCATTATTTTCGATTTGATTCCATTCCATTCATTATATTCTGTTCTATTCCATTCATTATTTTCTATTCCATTCCATTCTATTCAATTCATTGTTTTCTGTTTCATTCCATTCCATTCATTATTTTCGATTCGATTCCATTCCATTCATTATTTTCTGTTCTATTCCACTCATTATTTTTTTTCCATCCCATTCCATTCCAATCATTATTTTCTATTCCATTCCATTCTACTCCATTATTTTCTATTCCATTCCATTCCATTGCCTTCAATTTCATTCTATTCTGTTTCTCCCATTCTATTCTTCTCTATCCTGTTTTTACCTATGTTATCCAGCATTCATACTGGCACACATCTATTCCATTTTCTATTCCATTCTCTCCCATCCATTGCATTTCATTCCGTTCTATTATTTTCTATTCTGCTCTATTCCACTCACTGTTTTCCATTTTTTTCTTTTTCTTTTTCTCTTTCTTTCTTTCTTTTTTTTTGGAGATGGAGTCTCACTCTGTCACCCAGGCTGCAGTGGCATGGTCTCAGCTTACTGCAACCTCTCCCTCCCGGGTTCACACAATTTTCTCGCCTCACCCTCCTGAGTAGCTGGGACTACAGGCACCTGCCACCACACGCAGCTAATTTTTGTATTTTTAGTAGAGAGGGGGTTTCACTATGTTGGCCAGGCTGGTCTCGAACTCCTGACCTCGTGATCCACTCGCCTTGGCCTCCTAAAGTGCTGGGATTACAGGTGTGAGCCACCGTGCCTGGCCTCATTGTTTTCTATTCTATTTCATTCCATTGCATTCTATTCCATTTTGTTCCATTCATTGTTTTCTATTCTATTCTATTCTATTCCATTTCACTTCATTCCATTCTATTCAGTACTTTCTATTCCACTTTATTCCACTAATTATTTCCTGTTCTATTCCATTCATTATTTTTTATTCGACTCCATTCCACTCATTCTTTTCTATTCCATTCAATTATGTTGTTTTCTATTCCATTCCATTCCTTTTCATTCCATTCCATTCTATTTTTTCCATTCTCTTCTGGTGTCTTCGTAAGAAGCAGACATGATACTCACAGTCCTTCTAAGAGACAGAAGAGGAGACACAGACACAGAGGAGGAGGCCACGTGGAGACGGAGGCAGAGACTGGAGTGATGTGGCCACAAGCCCAGGGACGCCTGGAGCCCCCAGGACCTGGGAGAGGCAGGAAGGAGCCTCCCCTAGAGCCTGCAGAAACAGCATCGTTCTGGAATGTGACTCCGAGTGCTGTCTCAGCATCTCCTAGGTCGTCTGCTCCCTCCGGGGACCTGGAGCCTGGACAGGTGGGAAGGGCTGGGTCTGGGTCTGACGTGGAACTGCTGCAGAGACGTCCACTGACGGCCAGGGACTCCTGCTGTTTCTTGGAAGCTGGTTGGCTCGAATCAGACGTTTCGTTTCAGCCAGACCAGCACATCCCAACCCCCAGAAGTGCCCGTGTGTCCTGGATGGGGACCCGCCGTGGCTCTCGCCCGCGCAGACGGCTTCTGTGTCCCACCCTGTCCAGCCTAACCTGGGTGTGGCTGTGACGGGCCACGTCTCGATCTTGTAGGACACAAAAACCCCCGTGGGTCCTATATCTGGAACAGCCGTGGTGCAGGGCCCTGTGTCGAAGTCCAGCTGAGCCGTCGGTCTGTGGGGGTCACCGGGCTGGGTGGCGTGGGGAATCTTATTCTTGTTGGTCTGCACCGCGGCCATCCCGGAGACCACCCATCCTTCCCCGGGTGCAGAAAGCTTCTTTTCATTCCAGAGACCCTCCCCTGAGTTCGTCTTTCAGCCCCGGCTTCAGCCACCAGAAGGGCATCCCGGAGACACACCCGCTTTGTCTCCTGTCCCTTTTGCTTTTTCCCCACCACGGAGGACGAAGACACGCATGCCCTGGAACTCAACTTTAACCCTGTGTGTATTTTATGCGTGGGGCATTTTCAGCACCGGTGGATGAAAATGCTCTAATTAAGGGTGTTCCTGAGATGACCCATGCGGTGGTTCAAAGAATCCGAGGCAAGGTCTGGAGAGAGAGAGGACACAGGCAGGTGCACGCATCGCAGATGCACACACACAGGTGCACACGTGGGCACGCACCTGTGCACACACCACACACACGTGCACAGGCACGTGGCCGTCACACCGGCCGCCTGAGAGATGTGGCTTATATTGACACGGTCTTCAGCCCGGAAGGTCACCGGTGGCAATAACGCGCTCGTTAGACACGCCATCCATCATTCCCGTAATTGCAGTTTATGGTTGAATCATTAGCAGCCGTTTGTCAACCGCGTCGTTCACCTGGGATCCGGGATGTGCCGTAGGATTTAGCAGGTGACCCCTGACCTCTGCGTGGGGGCAGAGCGAGGAGCCTGCCTCGAAGGCAGAACCCGGGGGAACAATGAGACTCAGTCGTTCACGGACCATTGTTAGGCTTGACACCCGCCTCCCTGTCATCTTAGAAGGAAAGAGAGCCAAAAAAAAAAAAAAGGAAGAAAAATTCATAGTATCCTAAATAACGAAGTATCCGGATATTCCTTCCAGATGCCCCTTTGGAAAGAAGGCAGTGGGGTCGGTTGAAACGCACCCGGCGTGGCCTCCAAAGAAAACGTGTTTGTTTTCGTACACGGGTCGCAGCTTTGTGGCGATTTCTGGGCCACACGCGGGAGGAAAGAAAGAAGGAAGGGGAATTTCAGGCGTCAGGAGGCTCACGTCTGTCGTCTCAGCCGTTTGGGAGGCCGAGGCGGGTACATCATGAGGTCAAGAGATCAAGACCAGCCTGGCCAACACGGTGAAACCCTCGTCTCTACTAAAAATACAAAAAATTAGCCAGACGTGGTGGCGCGCACCTGTAGTCCCAGCTACTCGGGAGGCTGAGGCGGGAGAATCACTTGAACCGGGGAGGCAGAGGTTGCAGTGAGCCGAGATCGTGCCACCACGTCTGGCTATAGGTTATAGGTAGGAGCAACGTAAATAGTTGCATTCTTTTGGGTTTCTTTTTTATTTTGTTTTGAGACGGAGTCTTGCTTTGTCCCCCAGGCTGGAGTACGGTGGCACAATCTCGGCTCACTGCAAGCTCAGCCTCCCGGGTTCAAGCCATTCTCCTGCCTCAGCCTCCCGAGTAGCTGGAATAACAGGCACCTGCCACCACGCCCGGCTAATTTTTGTATTTTTAGCAGAGACGGGGTTTCACCACGTTGGCCGGGCTGGTCTCGAACTCCTGACCTCATGATCCACCTGCCTCGGCCTCCCAAACGGCTGAGATGACAGACATGAGCCACCGCGCCCAGCCGGTATTGTTTTGTTTGAAAAGGGGCATTTACACTCAGGCTTCGTGAAATGGATATTAATATTCCAAGGGATTTATTCTTGTCCTGATCCTTGGGAGTCTCCATTAGTCTTTATTATTATTATTTATTTTATTTATTTGTTTTCCTTTGAGATGGAGTCTCGCTCTGTCGCCCAGGCTGGAGTACAATGGTGCGATCTCGGCTCACTGCAAGCTCCGCCTCCCGGGTTCAAGCGATTCTCCTGCCTCAGCCTCCTGAGTAGCTGGGATTACAGGCACCTGCCACCACGCCTGGCTAATTTTTGTATTTTTAGTAGAGATGGGGTTTCACCACGTTGGCCAGGCTGGTCTCGAACTCCTGACCTCAGGCAATTCTCATGCCTCAGTCCCCCAAGTAGCTGGGATGACAGGTGCACACCACCACGCCTGGCTAATTTTTGTATTTTTAGTAGAGATGAGGTTTCACCATATCGGCCAGGCTGGTCTCAAACTCCTGACCTCAGGTGACCCTCCCACCTCAGCCTCCCAAAGTGCTGGGATGACAGGTGTGAGCCACCGCACCTGACCATCTTTTGAGTTTGTGGTTAGCGTCTCCAAAGGAGACAATCAGATATGCATTTATCTCAGTGAGCGCAGGGATATGCCTTTCAGTGCTGTGTGTCCTTTGCCCATAAGGAAATTCATCGTGAGGGAGGTACGTAGCTTTTTTTTTTTTTTTTGGTCTTAGTAGCTGTCTTTTTTAGGAATAGGATGGGAGGCAGGGAAAAGGGAAGCTTTGGTTTATTCATTTATACAGTTTTATTTTTATTATTATTATTACTATTATTATTATTTGAGACGGAGTCTTGCTCTGTCGCCCAGGCTGGACTGCAGTGGCTCCATCTCAGGTCGTTGTAACCTCCGCTTCCCGTGTTCAAGCGATTCTCCTGCCTCAGTCTCTTGACTAGCTGGGATGACAGGCGCTCACCACCACGCCCGGCTAATTTTTTGTATTTTTAGTAGAGACGGGGTTTCACCATGTTGGCCAGGCTGGTCTCGAGCTCTTGACCTCAGGAGATCCGCCCGCCTCGGCCTCCCAAAGTGCTGGGATGACAGGCGTGAGCCCCTGCGCCTGGCCCCAGTTTTGTTATTTAAATATTATGAAACCAAAAAGAGAGGAGAGGTACATCACGGCTGAGCCGGGAAGAGGTGCAAACACAGAGAGGAGGTTGCCTTTTTGTGGCGCTGAGCGCACACACACACACAAAACAACAAGAAAAACAAAACCTGACCCATTCGTGTTCTCAAGACAAACAGAATTTCTCGTATCTAGGGGACTCTGGATGCGAATTTGCAAAACTGGCTGAGGTTTGACCCTGATCCTTCCTAGAAACAGGGAGGCGAAGCATTGTTTTGTGTGTTTTTTTTTTTTTCTCCTTAAAGATCACATTTCAAAGAGCTGGTTCCCAGGTCCCAGAGGAGACCTTCCCGGCCGCCCGACAGGCAAAGGCTCACTCATCCGTTTAAGAGACTTAACATGCATTTGAAAAGGACGGAGAAAGGAACTCTGAAAGAAAAAGGGGGGCAGGGGGAAGGTCTCTTCCCTCTTCCATTATTTCCAGCGGGGAAGGAGCGAGAGCATCTGCCGGTCAGGGTGTGCTTGTCCTCGGGGAAGCCGCCGTGGGAGTGTCAGGATCTGGGTTTCAGCTTGATTCGTTCTCTGTGCGGTTTCATTTGGAGCCAGGACACCGATATCCTTCTGTTACCGGACGCGTCTCCCAGTCCAGACCCCAACAGAGGGTTCTTGGATCTCACGTAAAAGAATTCAGGGTGAGTCCACGGTGCAAAGAGAAAGAAGGTTTATTAAGAAAGTAGAGTGGCCGGGCGCGGTGGCTCACGCCTGTCATCCCAGCACTTTGGGAGGCCGAGGCGGGCGGATCACCTGAGGTCAGGAGTTCGAGACCAGCCTGGCCAACATGGTGAAAACCCGTCTCTACTAAAAATACAAGCATTAGCCGGCCGTGGTGGCAGGTGCCTGTAGTCCCAGCTACTCGGGAGGCTGAGGCAGGAGGATCGCTTGAAAGAGGGAGGCGGAGAGGTTGCAGGGAGCCGAGATCGTGCCACTGCACTCCAGCCTGGGTAACAAGAGCAAAAACTCCGCCTCAAAAAAAAAAAAAAAAAAAAAAAAAAAAAGAAGAAAGAAAAAAGAAAGAGAAATAAAAGGATGTCCACTCCATAGACAGAGCAGCCCGGAGACCTGCTGATTACCCATTTTTATGATGATTTCTTGATGACGTGCTAAACAAGGGTTGGATCATTCATACCTCCTGTTTTTTTCAGTTTGTTCGTTTTTGTTTTTTGAGTCGGAGTCTCGCTCTGTCGCCCAGGCTGGAGTGCAGGGGCGCCATCTCAGCTCACCGCAACCTCTGCCTCCCGGGTTCAGACGATTCTCCTGCCTCAGCCTCCCGAGTAGCTGCGATTGCAGGCACCTGCCACCAAGCCCGGCTACTTATTTGTATTTTTAGTAAAGACGGGGTTTCACCGTGTTGGCCAGGATGGTCTCGAACTCCAGACCTCGTGATCCGCCCGCCTCGGCCTCCCAAAGTGCTGGGATGACGGGCGTGAGCCACTGCCCATGGCCTCATGCCTCCTGTTTTTAGGCCATACCGGGTAACTTCC